>NW_018165437.1:513266-515221 GCF_001263595.1 Phalaenopsis equestris | reverse complement strand
ACACACCCACACCCACACACACACAAACACACACATATATATATATATATATATATATATATATATTGAGCTCACTTTTAATTGAGGTCTAGTCTCTTCCTTAGAAGCATATGATCTAGCCATGGGACTTTCTTGTTGATTACTTTTAGAAGACTAGTAAAGGATCCCTCACCAGTAGAAATTCTAAAACTCTTCTTTCCTCATATTGAAGTTCCACATGTTGGTTCTAACCTCTAGCACATAGTATGTGGAGTCAATATGGGGGAGCTCAAGAGGAGTCCCTCACCAGTAGAAATTCTAAAACTCATGTGGATGGTCCCCTAAACCAAGCTCGGTTTGGCTAAGACCAGCACATGGAGGCTCTAAAATGGGAGTTCCCTTGGTCTCATGGCTCAATAGGATGACCTCATGATTAACATTCTTAATTGATTCCAATTTTGCCAAATTCTCAAATTTGACCCTTCTTGGCCCCAACTTTCCCAAATTACCAAATTGCCTGTAAACCCTAACTTTTCCAAAAATTCCCAAAATTACCCAAATTATAAAAGTCTCTTAAAAAATCATCTCAAACTCTTTGAAACTACCCAAATTGCCCAAAAAAACACCCCAAAAATTCCAAAATCTCCAAAATACCCCAAAATTTCAAAAAATTCCCAAAATCCCCAAAATCAACTTGAACTACTCCATTGAGTCCAATTTGACCAAACTGACTCCTTTTGACCAAAATCCTCAAATTGCCTCTAATAGTATAAATTCCTCAATTCACCCCCAATTTCCACCAAATTGACTTCAATCTCAACCAATTTTAATTCTAAATCAAAATTAATCATATTCAATCCCAATTGAGACCAAATCCAAGTCCAATTAAATCCAATATCAAGCCTAATTCCAACCCCTAATCTCAAAATCCCAATTTTACCTAAAATTTAAAATCTCCCAAATTGAACTTCATAACTCGACAATTTCCACCCAAATGATATCTAAAACTCTTCATCACAATCTATTGGACCAATTTGAACGTTCAATTGACCCAAATACAAACCCTAGCCCAATCCAAACCCAAGTCTAGCCCAAATGCCCCAAAATTGACCATGAGCCAAATTCCACTAAATTGATCCCCAAATCAATTCAAAATCACCCAATTCCTTTCCAAACTTCTCATGGCAATCATCCACATCAAATTGATTAATCACTTGACCAAAGTGTTAGCCCAAATCCAACCTAGACCCCAGTCCAAACCAAATGCCCAATTTTGAACCCAAATCCCAAACTCGACTAAACTCAACCAAACTCGACCAAACTCATTCAAATTGACCAAATGATGGTTACCTGACCGACCTTTTTTTGTAAATCAATAATTACAAGAATTTGATGATGCTACTAGAAGATTTAAATTCCAGCAACGATGCCAAAAACTTGACAGCAACTTAATAAAATTCAAATTTGTCCACGCAAGTATACGTATCGCTTAAGTAATATAGGGCCCTAATGGAGTCTTAGATATCTATCCCACAAGGAGAAATAGAATACCACGGACTAAGATTTAATAAAAAGTAATACTTCAACTACAACGACGTTCAAGTTGTTTATCTGTCACTAATAGGCAATTGAAAACATCATTCTCCTTCCCAAGAAATTATAGTGAATGGATAAAATGAATAAGTTCAATTTATATTGTGCCAAATAGGAGCATACATATTTTTTACCCTTTGGTCCAGGCATAAAGAATATTGACTAATCCTATGCTTGGTTACTGATTCTGCGGTTAGGCTGGGAAGATACCGGCTCTCAATTTGGAGCTCCCACGTTCCCCTCACCCGAGGGCTAACATCTACACATCAGCACCCAAACGATAGGACTGAATTGGGGATTTTAGTATGTCACTCTAAAATCTCCAATTCTACGCCCGATAATAATATTTCCCTATTTATTTGCACCCAACTTCCAAGGGCTTT
>NW_018165437.1:504456-513127 GCF_001263595.1 Phalaenopsis equestris | reverse complement strand
AGACAAGGAAAAAGACAAAGAAAACTACTCAGATCTCATGGGGAAAATACAACAAAGCTTGAAATTCATATATAAAATCAAAGTCATACAAACTATAACAAGTAAATAACTTATCTCTAAATTTCTCCCCAAGAACACTCCTTGAAGTTCCTCTGAATCTCTTCCTTTCTTTACAGCACACAGAATTTTTCTTTGAAGTAGTAACGAGGAAGAAATCTCTCACTTTCCCTCTACTCGTACAATTTCTTGAAGAATTCCTCACAGTTATACGCTATAGCAAGCTTTCTACGCACTAATGGATCCTTTTTAACCTCCAGGACTCCAAAAGTCTCTCTATTTTCGGCCAAAATGTTCTCTTTAAATATGTGGATGAGTTTTCCCAAGAGTTGCTTACGCACCCCTTCAAAATCTGGCCTTATCCATTTTACATGTCCCATAATTGGCGATCGCCCCCGCCTTTGGCGTCCTTCTGGAGAATTTGTCCTGTAGCCTCGGGAAAAGCTCGCTGTCGGTGCTCTAGTGCAATTCTCCACATTTGCTCCAAATTCGCTCCTTTTTGCATCTTTTTGCTCCATTGACCCTAATTCATAATTCCTGCAACAAAACATCAAAAATACCTTTCTTTAAAGTGCAATATCATTAAAAACAGTATAAAAGAGGTATGAAAATCTCAACATATTTTCATTTGGTCATTACCATAACCACTATTTGGACCTTATGAACTGAGCTAGATCCACCTAGCCCACCCTAAATGAGCCATGGACCAAGGGTCCCTCAAATTAGGGGATTTCCTTCCTAAAATGACTAAACCCAAGACATCATTGCCACCAAACATCAACCCTCAGTGCAAATCACCATTGAACTTCCTTTGGCTCCCTTGATCACCCTAGCCACCTCCCTTGTCCTTATTGGCCAGCCAGGTCATCGGAAAACACCAAAATTGAGAGGTCCCCATGGCCAAAACCCAAATTTAAAACTTCCTGACTTGGTTCACTCCCATTGGACATTTGAGCCTCTCTTCCCTCCACCTAAGCTGCCTTTTGCACCCACTAGCCAACCCTCTTAAAGCCCTGAGCTCCTCTATTTAAATCACCCCCCTCCACAGGCAAGAGAAGAAATGTGCTTGAACCTAGGGGAAACTCTGCTCTCCAGATCCTTCTAGCACTAAAGGCAAGCTCACCCTCATCATTTCGGCCTCTCCCCACCACTGAGGAACCCTAATTTTAAACTTGGAATCCAGGCATTTTTTGGTCATCTCATAAAACCTTCACAAACTTCAAATTAAACTATCTTTGAGCTTCCCTAAAGCAAGAGAGGAATTTCCCCATCAAAACCCCAATCTCCATAGCACTCTAACCCACTCACAGACCAAGACCTCCCCACCTGTAGGAGGAAGTCTTGCTTAGAGCATTCACTAGAGGAATCCAACACCTCTAGAAGATTCATCGGACTCCACTGAAGCTTCTCCAAGCATCTGATTGAGGCCTCCCCTCTAAGACAAAGATATAGCTCATTTTCCCCAAAATTGAGCTCTGTTTGGGCATTTGTGAAGAAAAGTTTAATTTCATGAGCATGTGACCATGTAGATAGGTTGGTCTGGACCAGATAAAGGTGTATAAACAAATCCAATGCAATTTCATTAAGTATCGAGCGAGATCTTAGGGTTTTAAGTTGGACGGTTCTCGGGTTAAGACGATCGGGGATGATGAATGGATGTCATCCGTTTCCGCGTGTGTCGTTTGGACGGTCCAGATTAAGTCGGATGAGCACTTGGTTCATAAAGTGTGGCTTTCATGGCAGCTAACGCAGATGGCGACGATGAATCAAATGACATCGCATGGTCTTTCAGAGCCGTCGTAGGATGATTTGGCGCTGACTGTCTTAAGTAGGAAATTAAAAGACTTTTGATTTATTTTAATTTCAGTGCTTCAAAATTCATAACTTGGTGTAGAAAAATTTTAAAAATAAAATAAAAATACTCTCTCGCTAAGTAAATAGAGGAGAATAATATGGAAGAAAAATAAAAATTATTTAATGTGTTCCTAATTTTTAATTAATTAAATACCCCCTGAATTATTTTAATTCTAATTAAGTAAATAATATTCACTATGTCTTGAGACTTTAGGGGTTTATTTAGGGGTTAATTCCCCATATTAGTAAGGATGCTTTCTCTGATTTTTCCAAGGTCAGAGAGCATCTTTAGCTTTGAAACCTTAAGTTTCAAGCCTAGTTGTCTATTTTTGCTTAAAATAATTTTATAAATTAAAATATAAATCATAAAAATATAAAACTTATTTTGTTAGGTTTCCTGTGGTCATAGGACACTTGGATAAATATAAGTCAAGTTGAAATGCTTATGTAAATTACTATAGTCAATTAAACCCTAAAAACTCAGTAAAATTAAAATGAATAAAATAATATTAAAAAATTTAACAAAAATTATTCCACACTGTAAATAATAATCATTCTAACTCACTGTAAAAATTTGAAATTTATTTGAGATAATTTAACCACTAAAATCTATTTTCTAAATTAAATGGTATTTTTGTATTCAAATAATTATAATAAATTAACTATAATTAGAAAAATTTTGAAAAGTAATTTTATGAGTTCCTTGTGAATAGGGGCACTTAAGAAAAATAAAGATTATTTTAAAATAAATAGTTCATTTTTGAGCTATTTTTTGAAATAAAAAAAATTAAAAATAATAAAAAATTTCAAAAATATAAAAATACCCTAAATTGTTCCTAATTGTTCCCTCGTCACTTAGGACCGCTTAAAATATTTTTCTTAAATTTCCTGATTTTGTTATGTATTTTTAATAGCCAAAAAATGTATTTTCATTAATGTTTCCATTAAAATATTTATAATAAAAAAAAATAAAATTTATAAAAATAAAAATTTTGTTTCTATAGGTTTTCCAGACTCAGGGAGATTTAAAAAAATATATAAAAAGTGATTTTTGAAATTAAAACATATTTTTTATTTAAATAATCACTAAAATAAATAAATAATTATCATAATTAAAAAATAATTTTAAAAATCATGAAATTTTGTCCAAGTGGTCCTCTAACCTAGATGAACCTCCAATAACTTTCTTATGATTAGAAAAGTTTACTTTGATTAGTTAAATAAATTAACATTAAAAATTCTATTTTCTGAGTTAAAATAATTATGTAAATTAAATAAAAATTAGAAAAATAACATTCTCCCCTCTGATATTTTAATTGACTAATGAGTGGGGTACCCTAAAAATTTCAAAGTCATTTGAGTTATATTTGGTACGTTATGAAGTGGAGAGCCCTTGGGGCAAAATAATAATTTTGGATTTTGATCCCTTAATTAAAATTCTGGATTAACCTAAGGGTAAATGATTAATTTTGATCATAGAGAACACTTTTGGATGTTTGAAATATAATGGGTTAAGAGATAGAAACTGATTTGTCACCTTTCACGATAAGGGTAAAATTGTAATTTTATAAATTACTATGACTTGGAGGTCAATTTAATTGGAAGATGCTAAAGTAGTGGGCTTAAGTTAGGAAGATAATAATGCACTCATTTGAAGCCCCTAACTGATGATTAGATTATAGCATGACTCTTTAATAAGAATATATCTCGCTTAAATTGACATTTTGATAATTACAAATTTACCCATGAAATTTTTAAGGGCTTAAGAATGAGCTTAATCCAAGATTATTTAATGAGGTTTAGAAAAGATAATATAACTAATTATGAACGTTTTGAAAATACTACAAGCCCTACTTAAATCTGGGGTATAAAATCCCTAATGACTCTGAGCTTGCCCTAAGGGCATCCACTTACATAACCCTTAAGTAAAACATTAAGTGAATAATTGACTACCCCACTTTTGGGATGATTAAAATATCAATATTCACTGAGCATAGTGCGTATTAAACTATTGAATCTAAATTTAATATTGGATGATTAATCGAACAATATAATCGATTCAAATGAACATGAAATGTTTCAAAGGGGTTCTAAAAAGTAGTTAGGGATTGTTCCATGAACACTTTTATGACCTTTTAGATATTTTGAAGGATAATTAGACTTATTATACTTTGCTCCAGAAAATCATCCATTAAAAACTTTAAGGACCCACCAAGTTATGACATAGGGTTTGGTAGATACACCTTCAACTGGTTTTCTTATTTTTCTGCTCTTAAAATTTATTTAAATTTCCTATAAAATTATATATATGTTGCACATTCTAACATTTCAGTGGGAGCAGCGAGAAGATGACAGGTACGCCTTTATCATTTTATTTACTTTCTATCATTTCATTTACTGCAATTTACCATTGCTTCAACATACCATCCATGCTTGGTTGAAATGAAAACTTTTCAAAGCTAAAATTCAAATAATTTTTAAAATTAAATTAAACACTTTCAATGGTAACCATAAATTCTTTGAAATATAATTAAACATAAAACATCATTTTGAATTTACGGGAGTCCCTCGGATGAGGTAACCCGCAATTGCTAACGAGATCTCTCCAGTTTAAATGAACTTAGAAACTCATTTAAGCTAAGTAAATTCAAAAGAAAATAGTGGTATCGGAACAAGGGAACCATAAAATTCTAACCGGTGTTGCTTTAATCAACTTTAACCCCCCCATAATGATTGAATTAAACTTGTCATTTAAAGTTTTTAAACCTTAGACTTTAGGACTGCTAATTCAAGGAGGAGCTTGGAGCTAGCACCGTGGGCAGCAAAGCAGGTGGATCTACAACATAAATCTCTTCTTTAGAATTAAATAACATAGAATTAAATAACAAGCCATAATGCTTAGTGCAGCACAAATTCTTACTTTATCTTTAGGCATTTGCACAATCATGTTGTTCAAAGCCTTTGCACAATCATGTTGTGCAATTTAAGCCTTAACCCATTTTAGGAATCTAAGGTTGTCGTTCTTTACGACATAAATCCTATTATCTTCCAGGTTATTTATATGATTGTGTCATACAAATGTAAACTCTAAATAATAATAATTAGTAGGATGAAACACTTGATAATTCTCTTCTCAAAATTGAAGCCAAACCGTAGGATAGCTTAGGAAGTCATTGTGTTTCCCCTCAGGATCTGTGACAACCACTAGTTTTTTCCCTTTGGATTCCATGACAAAGTTCCAAATTTGAGGCTTTCCCATTTAACACTCCTTGGTGCGATCTTTGAAAAGTCATGTCCTTTGAGCTTCTTGAAAATGATATTTTCTGATCTAAATTGAGAGTTTTCTTAGGTGACCCCGGTCATCTAAGATGTAATTAACTATAGGGGTTTGCCCTCATATGAAACTTTAAAAACCCAACTTGATATAAACCATACCTAATCTTTTATATTAGATAGGAGAATTTTTCGGTCAACATAAATGGTTTTCACAGATTAAAACAGATGGCGTAAACTCTTTAATTTATTTAAACAAGCCACACTAATAAGCAATATGTTATTCTTTGGGGTAGATGTATCATTTAAGGTTTTGTGCTCATTTATTTAAATTATCGTCTATATCAGATCAGTTTGGTCTCATATTTTCAAAATTAAAATATTACTTTCCAAAATTATTATATATTACATTAAATCAAATATCTTCTTCCCAAAAGGCGATTGGCAATCTTTTGGTGACTCTGTTGGGGACTAGTTTCTCTCTCCATTATGATCAGAAAGTCTTGTCTTCATATATCGGTAATGCGTCAATGTCCCTCATGGACTAGATTACCCTTCTTTCGTTGACATTGCTTGTTTCTTTATTAGGCAAGTACAATCAACAATTTTGAATTCCAGGACTAATAAAGAGGTTCATAAGTCCTTTAGGACATTATCTTTTGTGTGGGGTCGGACCCTAATAGGTGTGTTAGTGGACTAGTTCCACCTGGACAATGTGTGTTGTGAAGTTGGTCCCGCACTGGCTTCTAAACTTCACTTCTCCCTTGTGTCCTTTGGGTTTGGTTTGTTATTTTGTGAATCAACCAAGTTGTTACGTCCCCTCACCTTAGCTTAATTGTAATCAAAATTCTTTAACATTATAATCACGAATAAACAATAAATTTGAAAATGAAAATAAGAAAAGATGTATGCAGTACACAGAATGACCTTTGTTAATTTTTTGTATTCGCACTGAAATTATAAAGTAATGGTCGGTACTAACCCTCAAAACTTTTCGTTAAAGCTACTACAGCGGTGTCCCTACTCTCACTTTCCCCTGCAACCTGCCCACTGGTCGCGGCGTCTGCAACATTGCACCAACAATCAAGTTTGGAGCTGGATTCAGTGAGTTTGAAGTTGTACTGGACAAGGCCTCGTTTGTCTTCATGAAAGTTGTTGCTCCAGAAGTTCAAGAGCCATCTATTGAGTTTGATCTGAACTGTCCTCAGGACTTCTCTTCTTACAAGAAGGTGAAGATTGCTACTACCTCAACACCCGTTAATCTTGTTGTCCTCACATCCGTCCGCTTAAGAGTTGTCACACCTACTGCTACCAAATTCACCGTTATTGTGCCTACCATACCATTTGTTAAAGGAAAAGAGGTTTTGATTGAAGAAGATTCAACTGATGGGTTCACTACTCTGTCTTCAATATTTGAAGTCGGTTCTAGCTTACGGGTTAAGCCGCCGTGTAAGTCATAAAGAAGAAATTGATGTCAGAAGATTTAGAGGGGCCAGGGCCCAGGATACAGAGATCACCTTTGTTGATGTGATTTCTCACTAGGAGGAACTCAGATTGCCTGAGAGTGTTGCTATTGGAGATGAGAGCATCTATAGTATTTCTGCTACTATGCCATCACCACAGGATCATAATAAGGTGAGGGAGAAGCCCACTCCTATCACCAAAGCTCATATAATGTTTAAAAGTCTAACTGCCAAAGAGGGGTGTACTGTCGCTGAGTTGCTCAAGCGAGTAGGATGTGCAGTCTCACCCTAGATGAAGAAAGAAATATAGAAGGATATCAGATTTGTCTGCCAGTTCTAGAAAGCAGTTGAAGTGCCTCCAACTTGTGTTCCAGTCAGATTCTAGCTCGGAAGCCATATTGATAACGTTAACTTCAACACATATTCTACCATTGTTGCTCCTAAATCTATAGCATGTCGAAAAATCAAGTCACGACTGGGTCTGAGGATACCACCTACCACTAATCATGAAAACTTCCCAAAGAAGGATAAAGGGAAGAGACTCGTTACTGGTGTACTTAGTCTGCCCCGCGGGAGCATACTTCTCTTCAACATACACATGCCTCTTACAAGACACTCCATCTTAAAGCATCAACATCGGTGAAGAGAGCGTGGGTACCCAAGAGTGTTCTACCAGTACATTTTGATGAGCCATTGTACAACATAGGTCAAATGTTTCAGAGGTTGTTACCGCCATCATAAAGTCCATTGTACAACAAGATGATGCTCAAGAGAAACCTCCATATCTCAAGATTCAGGAGAAAGAAATTAAAGAAAAAGTAGAGAAACTTGATCCCGATTTCCTTTATAGATGTCAAATGCGATGTACGTAATTATATGCTTAATTTCCTTAATAATAATTCCTACTTTGCATCAAAGCCAAAAACCTGATCTCAAGAAAAAGCTAGGTAAATTTTTTACTACGAAGCAAATAAGAATACAGTTATAATAATTAAATATGGGATACTACGCAAGTATACGTATAGTTATCAAATAATATAGAACTTTTTTATTAAGCCCCGAATATCGAACCCACAGGGATAACTAATAATATGCAACTTATAAAACATGAGAAATTAGAATACAAAATTTTACACAAAATTCTACTTAGCAAAATATTCTTACTTAAACTCTAGATGCTATAATAGGAATAAAAATTTAATTCTTTTTTGTAATTTTTTATAATTAAAAATAAAGTAAGCAACTAATTAACTAACTAAATACTTACAATTAACTTAACAGCAACTAATTAACTAACTAAATACTTACAAGATGAAGACAATATAAATAAAATATCTTTTTTCTTATCATGAATCAATAAAAAGTATAAGAATTTTGTTGTAGAAGCATTTTAATTATGTTATGTCAAATAGGAGCAATAATATTTTTTACCCTTATTAGAGATGCTATAAAGAACAATGACTAATCTATAATTTGAATAGTCTTGAAGACGAGTTAGGTAGGGAAGATACGAGCTCTCACTCTAAAGTTCCCTCTTCTCTCTCCACCTTCTCCCCACCTCGGGGCTAACATCTCGTATCAGAACTTAAAACTATAAATCAAATTAGGGGCTTTAACCTGTCACTCTAAAGCCCTCTAATTCTACACCCTTCAAAGTTTATTTCCCTGTTCATTTGCACTCAACCCCTCGAACTACATTCTCATCCATGAAATCAAATGTGATTCTTACCATTTGATGATGTCTGCACTATTTCAGTTAAGGAATTGTCCGTTGGAAGCTGTCGATCGCCAGAATTGAAATCATTAAATCAAAACAATCTCATATCTTTCATAGTTCAAATGAAAGAGTACTATACCTCAAATCTTGTATCTATCCTGAAAGATAAACACAAGACTTGAGGGTGAGACTCGATCAAATAAATTAAGAAATATATAACATTCGTTTGGTCTGTGAAACTATTTTATTTGCTAACAAGTTCCCCTATTTAATACAAAGATATAAATAGGGTTTATATTAAGTTGGG
>NW_018165437.1:499335-504400 GCF_001263595.1 Phalaenopsis equestris | reverse complement strand
TTAGATGTTAATTACATCTTAGATAACCAAAGCCACCTAAGAAAACTCTCGATAAAAATCAGGGAATATTATCTTCAAAAAGGTCAAAAGGATAGGACTTTTCAATGAGATCGGATAGAGAGGTGAGAATTGGATTGACTCAAATTTGGAACATTTATTGTAGAATCCAAGAGAGGAAGAGCTAGGGGATGTCATAGATCCAGGGGAGAACCTCAATGACTTCCCAAGCTACCCTATGGTTTGACTTCGATTTTGAGGAGAAATTATTTAAATATTTCATCCTACCAATTTTATTAATTTAGAATTTATATTCATGTGAAACAATCACACAAATAGCCTGGAATATGTGAGGATTTATGTTATGACAAACGACAACCTCATAATTCTAAGACAAGTTAGGGCTTATATTGTATAACAGAACCATATAAAGGCCTAAAGAAAAGGTTGAGGATTTATGTTGCATAAGCAAACCACCTTGAAGTCCTATGACTTGGTTATTTAATTCTAAGGAAATATATGCTGTTGTAGATCCTCTTGCTATCGAAGATGGCCGTGCTGCCCACAATGCTAGCTCCAAGCTCCTCGTCAGGGCAAGTTTAGGTTTTCTAATGTGTCAAGTTATGATGCCAAATCAAATGTTTTTAAGGTTATGGTTATTTAAATATTATGGGACTTGTTAAAGTTGATTAGAGCAACACAGATTAGGATCCTACGGTTCCCTCGTTCTAGTACCACTATTTTCACTATTTTCTTTTGGATCTATTTTCTTTTGGATTCACCTAGTTCAAATGAATTTACTAAACTCAACTTAATGAATTCTGTACTTTCATTTATATCGTGGGAAGTCTCGTTAGCAACCATAGACTACCTCCTCCGAGGGATTCTTGATCATTCTCGGCTATCCTAGCAGTTTTGGTTTTCATGCAGGGTCACATCGTAGTTTAACATGCAAGTTTATAAGCATAAAAGTGCAGTGCAAAAAGTAAAAGAGAAAACAGTACTGTAAACCGCAAAAGCGTACCTGGTGAGTCTTCTCGTTCCACCACCTGAAAGGTCAGTACTTGCAAGACATGTGTATAATGTTGTAAGGAATTTAAATTGCATGAGTAGATGAATTTTTAGCTACCTAACCTCAAGTTATGATTCTACTGGATTTCAGAAGATTTTAGTGGCTGGTTTTGGAACAAAATATGAAAAGTTCAATTTATCCTTTAGAATGTTCAATAGATTTAGATTTTAAAATGCTCAAGGCATGGCCCAAAACCATTTTGAAGATCTCTTAAAATATTTTGAGTTCATTTTGGACTTATCATATTATTCCATTAATCATCCGAGGTTAAAGTGTGACTACCCCGTTGCTCGGTGAAACTTGACAATGTAATTTTCCCAATGATAGGATACTCGATTAATAAATTGATGTTTCATTTAAGAGTTATGTGGGTGGATGCCCCTAAGACAAGCTTAGGTCATTTAAAGATTAGGTGCCCACAATTAAGGTCAGGCTTATAGTGCTTAAAGATGTTAATCACCCATCATATTATTTTCTAAATCCAATCAATTAAGTTTAGACATCGAGCGTATGTCACTACTAAGCCCCTAATAATCATAATAGGTGGAATGGTGATTATCAAAATTTTGATTTAAGTGATATGTATTCTTATTGAATGATCACATCATCCTCAACTTTGAGCTTAAGAAGAGTAAATTATCATCTTTTCTATTTTAAGCCCATTACTTAGGAATCATTTGATCTTAATTGACTTCCAAGTCATGAAGATTAGGAGAATCATGATTTTATTGATGTTGTACAAAGGTGGTGAGTGAGTTTCTGCAAGGGTGCTCTTATCATGGAAAGGTGGCAAAATGGTTTCTACCTTTTAACCCATTGTATTTCAATCATCCAAACATATTTATTAAGATCATAATTACCCATTTTCCCTTGGTTAATCCTAAATTTTGATTCAGGAACCAAAGTCTGAAATTACCACTTTACCCTTGGGGCACTTCACCTCATAACTCATTAAACACAACTCAAAAAACTTTGATGGTTTAGAGTGTCATATCTATAAGGTAATTACAATATTAGAAAATAATCTGTGGGCTTCTTAAAATCTAATTTATTTTAAATATTTATTTAAACTCAAAAAATATGATTCTTTAGAAATTGATTTACTTGACTTTCCAAAATAAAGTTTTTTATTTATGAGAAAATTATTAGAGGTTTCCTTAGGTTAGAGAAATACTTAGACAAAATTTCATAATTTTTTGAATTAAATTATTATTATTATTATTTTATTATTAACAAATTTCAATGATTTAATTAAATAGAAAGTAATGTTTTAGTTACAAAAATTATTTTTATATTTTTATTAGACTTCTCTGAGTTTAGGAAACTCATAGAATCAATTTTTGTATTTTTATAGTTTTTAATTTATTCATTATAATTATATTACTAGAAAAATATGGAAAATTCATTTTTTAAGATTTTAAAATTTATTTTTATTTTAGGAAAATTAGAAAAAAAAATTTATTGAGTCCCAAGTGATCAGAGAACAATTAAACACATTTTGAAATATTTTGATATTTTTGAGATTTTTAATTATTTTTAAATTCAATTTAATTATTTTTAAATTCTGAGATTTTTAATTATTTTTAAATTCAAAATAAGGCTAAAAAGTTAAGTATTTTCTAAAAAATTTATTATTTTTCTTAAATGCCTCTGGTCACAAGGAACTCAAAAAACTATTTTTCATAATTGTCCTAAGTGTATTTAATTTAATATAATTATTTTTGTATAAAAATAGAAGGTTTCTTAGAAAATCAACTTTAATACTCAAACTTAATAAAATAACTTTTAAATTTTTACAGTGGATAAACATGATTTTTATAAACAATGTGGGATTGATTTTGTCAATTTGTGATAAGTATATAATTTAAATAAATTAACATAAAATATTTAAATTTAATTAAATATTGAAATATTCAAGATAATTCAAGACATCATGATATTTTTTCTAGACTTCTCTGACTATAGGAAACCTAATAAAATTTCTCTTAATTTTTCAAATGATATTTTGATTTATATAATTAAAATAAGCCAAAATGGCCACCCTAGCTTGAAAATCAGGGCTAGAGATGCCCTTTGACCTTAAAAAAATCAGAGAACATCCCCTCTGTGAAGAAGAATAAACCCTCAAAATTTCAAGCCATGTTGAACAATTTTTTATCATAATGAATTAAAATACTCCAGACGACATTTAATTCATTAAAAATCAGGGAATAATAAAAAAATTTATTTTTAGTCCAAATTATTCTCCTCTGTTCACTGAGCAAGATGGTATTTTTATTTTATTTTTATGATTTTTTAGATTTTTATGACAAGATGGTATTTTTATTTTATTTTTATGATTTTTTAGAGAAAGATATAGATTTTTAAAGTTTAGGCATTTAAAATAATTCAGAAAATCCATATTTTTCTACTTATCCACACGGCGCCACCTCAACTTACGACGGCTCCGAACTCACACGCAGTGCTCTGCTATTTGATACCGTCATCCACCTCAGCTGCCACGTAGCCCGCCTTTTACGCGGTTCACGCACCAAGGATCTGTCCAGCTTGATCTCCTCCGTTGATAAAATAAACGTGCGATCGGACGACTCTCCGTTATCGTCCTCAAGTGACCTAACCCGTAAGCCGTCCACACTAAAACCTTAAAAATCTTTGTCTAGACTCAACCAAATCACACGAGGTTTGTTTCTGAACCTTCATCTACTTAAGACGAACAAATCTATATGATTAATCAAGTATGAAATTGAGCCATTACATATGGAGAGTTAAAATAAGCTCGGGTTAGGGTTATAGCTCAAAAACTTTCTCTGAGTGGGAAGGCCTCAATCAGATGATTGTGGCAGCTTCTTTTGAGTCCTACAAAGCTCTGGATAAAATCTCAAGCCCTAGTGAATTGTCTATGTATGATTTTGATCAAGGTGGATTTTAGGTGTTGGTCTAGAGCTGTCCTAGATGTTGTTTCATAGGGGACTTTGATGGGGAATCAACTCCTCTTGCTCTACGGATTGTGTGTGAACAAATAATTTGAGTTGGTGGACTGTGGAGAAATGACCTGCTCTGAGCTAAAAGTTTGAACTTAAAATTAGGCTCTCACTGTGGGAATCAGAGGGGGAAGATGGTTGAATTAAGCTTAAGGATGCTTGAAGAGTCTCTGGTGAGATTTTGTAAAAGTTTCCTGATACACCTAAAATATATGCATTTTTAGACCTATATTTTATACTCATTTTTGGTGATAATGCACTTTAAAGGAAGATATTTTTTATGTTTTATTTCAAGTTGTTGATTATTAGGACTTGGATTAAACATGAAGCAAAAAAGGATGGAATTTAGAGTCAAAATAGAGTTTTTGAAGAATTATTGACAGCAACTTTATATATGCTTAAAAATACAAGAATTTGATACTGTTGCTGGAAGATTTAAGTCCCCGGCAACAGCGCCAAAAGCTTGACAATGGTTATAAATTTGATAAAAATGTGTATAAAATATTCAATAATTGAAAAATTAAATTTATCAACGCAAGTATACGTATCGCTCAAGTAATACATGGCTTTAATGAAGTCCTGAATATTGATCCCACAGGGAGTAATACTAGAGGCTACAAACTAGGATTTAGAAAATCAATACTTAATCACAACAATACAGTTCAAATTGCTTATTTGTCACAAATAGGCAATTGAAATAAATATGTAATTTTAACAAACTCTTAATTAACTAATTCTACTAATAAAGTTTCTCATGTGAAGTTTAATATATAAGAAAGCAACCTTCTCCTTGTCAAGAAATTAAAGTGAATGGATTAAGTGAATTAATTCAAATTTTATTGCGCCAAATAGGTGCATACCTATTTTTTAACCTTTGGTCCAGACATAAAGAACATCGACTAATCCTATGCTTGATTACTGAATCTGCGGCTAGGCTGGGAGGATATCGGCTCTCACTTTGGAGCTCCCACGTTCCCCTCGCCTGAGGGCTAACATCTACACTTCAGCACCCAAA
>NW_018165437.1:497560-499143 GCF_001263595.1 Phalaenopsis equestris | reverse complement strand
TAAATTAAGATTGAAGTGAAAAGATCATCACAACTTCTTTAACATTCTCATAGCTCAACCAATTCAAATCACCATTTCACAAAATCTCAAGATAAGGAGAAAGACAGAGAAAACTACTCAGAACTCATGGAGAAGATATGGAAAAACTTAGAACTTATATATAAAAGCAAAGTCATACAACTTCAATAAGTAAATACCACCTATCTATAATTCCTCCATAAGAAAACTTCTCGAAGTTCCTCTGAATCTCTTCCTTTCTTTACAACACACAGAATTCTTCTTCGAAGTGGCAAAGAGGAAGAAATCTCTCACTTTCCCTCCACTCTTACAATCTCTCGAAGAGTTCTTCACAATGCTAACAAGCAAAGTCATACAACTTCAATAAGTAAATACCACCTATCTATAATTCCTCCATAAGAAAACTTCTCGAAGTTCCTCTGAATCTCTTCCTTTCTTTACAACACACAGAATTCTTCTTCGAAGTGGCAAAGAGGAAGAAATCTCTCACTTTCCCTCCACTCTTACAATCTCTCGAAGAGTTCTTCACAATGCTAACCCTAAATTAAACTCTCCACACTCTACAAACAACAAAAAGTCAGCGGACAGACCACGGGGCTCCTCTTTTTTCGGCCCAAATGTTTCTCTTAAAGTTGTAGAAGAGTTTTCCAAGAGTTGCCTAAGCATCCATTCAAAAATCGTCCACATTCAATGCACCTGTTAAGAGAACCACCGTTCTCGCCGTCGACGGCCTCGATGGCGTCGTCTGCGGCCTTCTAGAATATTGCGCGGTTGGGTGCACCGTCGGCGTCGTTGGGCTCGCCGTCGGCGCCCTAGTTCAAATCTTCAGATATTGGTCCTTTTTTCTCCAAATTTGCTCCTTGTCGCATCTTTTTGCTCCAATGAACATAATTCAACATACCTACAACAAAACATCAAATTTACCCTTCTTTAAAGTGCAATATCATCAATATTAGTATAAAATAGGTATGAAAATCTCAACATATTTTTCTTTGGTCAAAATCCCCCAAACTTAACTATTACTTGTTCTCAAGTACTCTGTACCACATAAGAGTTATGATCTATTGTAGTAAAGTTTTAATTTAGAAATACTATAATTTTGATTTAAGTAAATACCATAATGAGATTTTTAGAAAATATTTAAGTAATTAAGTTAACTCTGTAGGTACAAGACTGTAGGTACAAGACTATTTAGTCATCAAGTTTAACAGTTCTAGTTTTCTATTCATTTCAAGAATGACTATATGTTGTAATATCAAGTCACTTAGAATATTCAAATGTTAGAAAATTCATGAGAACACTACAAGTAAAATATGCTAATCCATAAATATAAGTTTAGGAATGTATTTAGGTTTTCCCTTTAGGTAGGTCCAAGTGAAGCCAACTTTTGATTAGGCATCTCCTGAAGCTTCTCCTCACTTATATATATATTTATATTTTTTCTTTTGGACTGCTTTCAATCCTATATAATTTTTTTCTTTTCTCTTCAGGGATTGTTGTCAATCCTTTCTTTTTCTTTTCAAGTGAGGATTACTATATCTGGATAGCCTTTAATGATTTTGAAC
>NW_018165437.1:496466-497369 GCF_001263595.1 Phalaenopsis equestris | reverse complement strand
CTCTTGCTGTTGAAGATGGTCGGGCTGCCCACCATGTAAGCTTCAAGCTCCTCGTTGTAGCAGAGTTTAAGTTTTCTAGGTCATTTGGTTATAATGTCAAATCCGGTGACCCTATGGTTAAGTTCTTTAAATTTTATTATGGGCATATTAAAGTTGATTAAAGCGACGCCGGTCAAGATCCCACGGTTCCGTCGTCCCGACACCACTATTTTTTATTGGAATCACTTAGTCCAAATGAATTTACTAAACTCAACTTAATGAGTTCCATAATTTCATTTAGACCGTGGGAAGCCTCGTTAGCAACCGTAGGTTACCTCCTCCGAGGGACTCCCGATCTTCCAATAGAGACGTATTAATTTAGTTGAAGTTGTATTTTGTGTGATGTTTGTGATTAAATTTTGAGTTGTCTTATATTTTAAAATGTTGCGAGGTATTTTTGTTTGAAATTTTTGTTTTGTTTTGATTTTGTTTTGTTTTTTGACATGCAAGTGTATACAGTAAATAAGCATAAAAAGAAAAGCAGTAGAAAAGTACAAGAAAGACTGTAAAACGCTGTAAACTGTAAAAGTGTACCTGGCGAGTCTTCTCGTTCCACCACCTGAAACTCAAAATGCATGTCAGAGCATTCATGTATATAGAGCTGGAAAAGTAAAGTTTTGGAAATCTTCCTAACTCTATGTTGTATATTGGGTGTCCTTAAATTTTAAGGATAATATTATTAAGCAAAACATATTAAGTTTAAAAGATCCCTAAGGAATTCACCAGGTTAAGAGTAGGGAGCAGGTCCATGCAACCTTCTTAACATCTGGTAAAAGGTCTTGGGTTCATTTAAACTTTATGATGTTACTTAATAATTCATCTTGAATATCCTGATGCTCAGTGAATATTCATGTCTTGATTATC
>NW_018165437.1:490813-491175 GCF_001263595.1 Phalaenopsis equestris | reverse complement strand
GGGATTTTGTCAAGGATGGTCAAATTGACCAAATTGGACCAAGGTGTAGTTGGACAAAATGAAATTGGGAATATTTTGGATTTATTGGGATTTATTGGGAATTTTTTGGAATTTATGGAATTTTTAGGTTTTTAGGTCATGGAGGGGCATTTTGGTAATTTGGCCATTTTTGTCAGTTTTGGCAAATTTTGATGTATTCAAAGTGTTTGAAATGTGTTTGATCAATTTTGGGTATTTTGGCAAAACTTATGAATTTTGGCCAAATTTGGGTCCCAAGGGCAGTTAGGTAATTTGGAGGTGCTTAGGGGCAAAAGACCAAGTTAGGCATTTCACATAGAATTGGATAGATATCCATTCTAAAT
>NW_018165437.1:484842-489847 GCF_001263595.1 Phalaenopsis equestris | reverse complement strand
TGGGTAATGAAATTTTGAAATAATTACAAAACTAAACATTATACAAACACAATATTTCGCTAACACATCCACAATACTAAACAAAAAATAATTATAAATATATTAAAATGCAAATAAAAATCACATCACATTACAATTTTACAAAGTACTAATCAGCATCTATTATAACTACACATGCAAATTTCAAATACCACACTAAAAATTTATAACAATAATAAAAAAATTATCTAATTGCAACATAAAAAAAAATAAAACTACAAACACACAAACATCTATCTCTATTACAAAATTACAAAAATAAAAGTACATCAATTACTATCATATATCAAAGTCTCATATTATATCCTCATCTCTCTGGTCAGCAGGTGGATTGGGCTGATACTGAGTATAACAGGGACATTTAGGAAAAGTAACATCAGGCTCACCTCTTAGTATCGGGCCTGAGCTTCATAGTAAGCTATCTCAAAGTCAAAATGCCTTTGTAAGTACTCACTATCATAATCATGTCTACATTCTAATCCCCCAATTCTTTCATTTAATTGCTCTAAACTCTTCTATTGCAAGGTTAACTCATTCATTAAATCATTCAGGGTAGGGGAGCTAGAGGAAGGAAGGTCATAACTAGTAGAGGGGATATCTCTACTAGTAGAAGGTTCTTGACTCCTACTCCCAGATCTCCATTTTTCATGGGATTTATATGTCTTCAAATTAGCTTTACTAATGGGTTTCATAGGGTAAACCCATTCTTCATCATCTCCAGCTTCAACTCTAGAAAGTTGGTAAAGTGCATAAATGAGGCCACGATGTCCCAAACCTCCACTTGATTCACTCTTTGCCGTGGTCAATATATTCTTATAAATAATTCTCCCCACATTTATAGTTTGATTATTCTGAATACAAAAATTCACAATAGCTCTATCTCTTGTTACCTCACTATGGTGATAGGTAGGTAACATAGTAGAGGAAATAAAATATGCCACGCTTTAGATGTGGCATTCAACATGGAAGCAGTAAAATTTATCCTTTCTCGTTGTTTTATCTTCCATGTTCCTTTCCTATCAGTGAGAAAGTTGATGACATCATTCAGTGGGCCTTCCATTGTACTGAAGGTTTCATAATTGCAACTATAAGAGTCTGGGACTTCATAAAATGAGTTAATGCGGGCGACACTAAACTCAACAGAAAAACCCCTTACTCAAAAGGTTCTGTCCTTAGAATAGATCGCATTGGCATAAAATTCTTTCACAATATTCATAGCAGCCTTATTGGTGATATAACATAAGTTTTCCCACCTAAGTTCGGTAATAACTCGTTCAACTTCTCCTCCCGGACTCTCAAAAACACGATCTTGTATACATTTCTTCCCTTCAGATACTGAAGTAAATCTTGACCGAGTCTTTGCATTGACGAAGCGAGACTCGTCAAACTCAAGTCACCTCTTTTGTCATGGAGCCATGTTAATCTAATAAAAATTATAAAAAATTCCAAAATACGCTTCAATTACTCAAATAATGGCTTCCAAGTGTGACTCTAAGAGTTCAAATCTAAATTCCATGAATTTCTTCCATATATTTTCTCCACATTCTCAATTTTTTTTGGATCTTCTCAATGTGGAAGAAATTCAAGGTGAAAATCAAATATTTTTAGGTTGGAGTGAAGCTCTTACCGAGAGATGATAAAATCTAGTGTCTAAATGCTTTGAAATCGCCCCAAATCCGAGATCTTCAAGCCCTATATCAAAATTTTCATTTTTTAAGAGGAAGGGGATTATGAATAGTGGGGGTTGACTGGTCAAAATTGCGGTTAAAATTATTTTTTTAGGATCTCGCTGTCGGCGAGGTCTTCAGCGCCGTCAGCGAGATCTATTGAATTAAATAGCCTAAGTCTCGAGAAAAATCTGCCGTCGACGGCGTCGATGGCGCCGTCGATGAGATTTTCAAAACTGGTTCAATCTCCAAATTTTTTTGATTTTGATCAATTTCAAGCCCTGACGACATCCGTTCAATCATTCTAGACATAAACTTTAAGTGATTAAATGATGTACTAACCCAAAGAAACATTCATAACACAAAACCTTACAATTATATATAAATTCAAAGAGTTACAGTACACATTACATGACACACATCAGATTGGTATTTTCTCAACCTCAATACATCAATTCAGCGTCGCAATCCAAGCCACAACACTCTAAACACTGAAAACAAACATCCTATGCCCAATCTCAACTATACTGAGATCTAAAAGCAAATTTAGAAAGCGATGTAAGCACATAAGTTCAAATCAAATCACACACTTAGACATACAGGTGGCAAAGTAAATCTACTACTCTTCTGATTCTGTGCTTGTTTCTCCTCTGATATCACCCATTGATTGAACATGAACGAAGAGGTTATAGAAGGGTCGGTATGGGAATTCTTCAGTAGATTCCTCCTCTTCAATCATATTAAACTTCCTTCGATATATCCAGAGTGATCAAAATGCTCTTTCATCATCATGTCTAGATGATCGAAAAAATCAGAGATATTGTTAATTGCATTCATAAAATTTTGCACCTCTTTCTCCAATTTCTTGATTTTGCACAGGATCACTAGTGTCTTGTTCAGAACTAAAGGCTGAATAGGAAGTGAATTCTGAGACGATTGATCCACACCAATAGTCATATCATTCTCATCTTAATTGGCTAGGAATTTCTTGGTTGGGTCCAAAGGCTTCCTTGGTGGAAGTACTTTTTCCCAATTCTCATAAGAAACTTGGAACTGGTTGCAAAGTAAGAAAATTGTTGAAGAATGTCCAAGCCCATAAGTTGCTCTATGAACGATAAAACCCAAAATAGACTTCACAATTATTGATCCAATATTGATCGGTAGTCCCATTTGGATGCAGTAATTCAGAATAGCCCTTTCCTTATTAACTTTACCAATCCTCATCGTTGGTAATAGTTTTGCAGAAATGAAGAAGTGCCAGTGTTTAGAAATGGGGTTTAGAAGTGTCGCAGAAAAACTAACATACCCATTTTCTCTCATTTCCCAGTCTTCAGTCTCATCCGTCAAATATTGGTAGATCTCATTCATTAGGTTTTTTTTGTCGGGAAGAAGTTAAAATGCCAGACAGGAACATTCTCGATCATATATAACTCATTAATCCGTGCAGAACAATAATCCATTGAGGAGTAAAAGTTATCCATCTACCTCACACATAGACGACCCCTTGGTTGATTCCATGCAAATTAACATAAAAATCCTTCACCACAAGAACGACTACGACGGCTGTAGTGTAGCACAACACTTCCCATCGTCGTCGTACAATCATCTCTTCAATTACTGTCGAAGGATTGTTCAATCCTTGATTCACGAATCCTCTTTCTTTCACTAATCTTGTCTTTGTCAGCACTTTGTTGAAGATTTGCTGTGCCTCGGAACTAATGAACTTTCTCCGGTTAGACACTCAAAATCTAAGGTTTTCAGTGGAATTGGATGCCATTGGTATGAATTTGGTGGAGTTTTAATTCGTTTTGGGGGGTAATATAAACTTAAGAACCGAATTTGGAAGATTATAGGGAGTAATTCCCGCCTAAAACTGCCAAAAATCGTCATTTCAAAGTCCGAAAACCATCATCCCGCCGTTCTCGCCATCGGCAGCATCGATGGCGTCGTCAGCGAGCCTTTAGAATTAATTGCCTGGACTCTCGGAAAAAACCCGCCGTCGACGCTATCAATGGCGTCGTCGGCGCCCTAGTAAAATTCTTCACATTTTGGTCCTTTTTGCTCCAAATTCGCTCATGGATCCAATTTTTATGATGATTCAAGGGTAAATATGAGTAGTAGAGTTCAATACTACCACAAACTAATGATAATTTTAAATAAAAACACTATAATCGCAAAATAAAGATAACTATGGGTTACCTCCCATAAAGCGCTTAGTTTAACGTAATCAACCCGACTTATTCAGGTATTACTCAGGTTGACTGACCATTAAAACCTCTTTAAAATTTGGTCTTTTACCCTCAAATACGGCTTTAATATGTATCCATTTACTTTAAATCTATTCCCAGTCTTTTGATCTTCAATTTCAACAGCCCCGTAAGTATAAGCTCAAGTTTTAGTAAAGGGCCCTAACCAACGAGACTTCAATTTCCTAAGGAATAATTTCAACCTTGTATTGTAAAGAAAAACTTCTTGTCCTGGTTCAAAGTTCTTCTAGCTAATCTTCTGATTATTCCATAACTTTAATTTCTTAACTTTAATTTCTCTATTATTATAAGATTCATTTCTTAATTCTTCCAATTCATTCATTTGTAACAATCTCTTCTCACCAGCATCTTTCAAATTATAATTGAATTCCTTAATCGCCCAATATGCTTTATGCTCCAATTCTACTAGTAAGTGACAAGTCTTTCCAAAAATCAGTCTGTAGGGAGTCATTCCAATAGGAGTTTTATAAGCAATCCTGTAAGCCCATAATGCGGTATCCAGTCTAGTAGACCAATCTACTATACTAGGGTTTACAATCTTCTCAAGTATTTGCTTAATCTCTCTATTAGAAACTTCAGCTATTCAGCTAACCTGAGGGTCGTAGAAAGTAGAGATTCTATGAATAATATTAAACTTTTATGCCAATCTCTGAATATATTTATTCCTAAAATGGGATCCTCCATCAGTGATAATCACTCTCGACATTCTATATCTAGTGAAAATATTTTTCATTAAAAATCTTGAAACACTTTTGGCGTCACAACGAGGTAAAGCTTGTGCTTCAATCCACTTTGAAATGTAGTCTAATGCAATTAATATGTATAGTTTCCCAGATGATGGAATAAATGGTCCCATGAAATCTAATCCCCAAACATCAAAGATCTCAACTTCTAACATGAAATTCAGAGGTATTTCATTTCTTCTAGATATATTGCCTACTGGTTGGCATTGATCACAAGTTTTTATGTATCTATAAACATCTCTAAAGAGAGTGGACCAATAGAATCCAGCTTGTAAAATTTTATAAGCAG
>NW_018165437.1:483629-483984 GCF_001263595.1 Phalaenopsis equestris | reverse complement strand
CATAAATTGACATTTCTCCCAATTTAGAACTAAATTAGTTCTTTCGCATAACTCCAAAACTTTTTCAAGATAATTTAAGCATGTGTCAAATAATGTTCCAAATACAGAGAAATCATCAATAAATACTTCCAATCCATCATCAATTAACTTATTAAATATGGACATCATACATCTCTGGAATGTTGCAGGTGCATTACATAATTTGAAAGGCATTCTTCGAAAAGCAAAAGTTCCAAAAGGACTAGTAAATGTTGTCTTTTCTTGATCCTCAGGAGCAATAAGAATTTGATGGTAATCGGTATATCCATCTAAAAAGCAAAAATATTTGTGCCTAGCAAGTCTATCCACTATTTGA
>NW_018165437.1:483365-483603 GCF_001263595.1 Phalaenopsis equestris | reverse complement strand
GTTTAATTTTCTATAATCAATGCAAATACGCCACCCAGTAACTTGTCTGATAGGTATTAATTCATTATTCTCTTTTGCTTCAACAGTCACTCCTCCTTTCTTAGGAACACAACGAATTGGACTTACCTAAGCACTGTCTGAAATAGGATATATAATTCCAGTGGCCAACCATTTCAAAATTTTCTTCTTGACCACTTCTTTCATCATTGGGTTTAATATCCTTTGTGGATCAACGCTT
>NW_018165437.1:483036-483349 GCF_001263595.1 Phalaenopsis equestris | reverse complement strand
TGTGCATACAGATCGAAGGACTGATTCCTTTAATATCAGCTAAGGTCCAACCAAAAGCTTTCTTATATCATTTTAATGTATCCAAAAGTCTTTGCTCTTGCAAATCATTTTACTCTGAAGATATAATAACAGATAATGTAAATGAGTTTCCCAGAAACACATACTTCAATTGATTAGACAATATTTTCAACTCAAGTTCAGGTGATTTTATAATTGACGGAACTAGATTCTTATCAGCATTTCTTGTAATATCCAGCATCTCAAATCTTTCCTGAACATAATTTAATTCTTCATTTTCTATTTCGTCTGAAAT
>NW_018165437.1:456652-481595 GCF_001263595.1 Phalaenopsis equestris | reverse complement strand
AATAATGATCTAATTTCTTTGATATTGCAGCAATCTGCGAAACTAACATAGATATTGCATCAGAATCATGGATACTAGCTACTCTTTTAGGATTTACCCTTTCAGAGGGCCATTAAAAATTGTTGGTAGCCATCTCTTCTATTAACAAATAAGCCTCATCAAAAGGTTTTGACATTAAAGAACCACCAGCCGCAGCATCTATAATCGATCTAAGAGATCCCACTAAAGATTATAAAAAGTTTGAATTATCAACCAATCTGGTAACGAATGATGATGACACTTCCTAAGAAGATCTTTAAATCTCTCCCAAGCTTCATATATCGACTCTCCAACAATCTAACAAAATAATGCTATTTCATTTCTAAGTTTAACAGTTTTGGATTGAGGGAAATATTTGGATAGAAATTTGTGTTAAAGTTCTCCCCAAGTTCTAATAGATCCAGGCGCTAACAAATTTAACCACATCTTAGCCTTATCTCTAAGTCTAACAGCATCGTTTGAAACTCTGTCATATTTAAAAGTAGCACACAGTTTTAAAAAACTAGCGAGGTGTAAATTAGGATCTTCATTTAGTGTACCTCTGAATTGATTGTTTTGTATCATTTGGATAATAGCAGGTTTAAGCTCAAATGAATTAGCAGCTACATTAGGATTTTGGATAAATAAGTAAATTTCATCTGCAGTAGGATTCACATAATCTCGTAGAGGTCTAGGTTGATGTTCATTTTCAATTCCTTGATTGTTCACGTTATTTTCCATTGTGTCAGGATTTCTAAATTCTTTTCATAGTTTTTTAATTCTTCTAACAGTACGTTCTAAGTCCAAATCATAGGGTATAAGATTTTCACGTCCAAATTTATGCATACAATTGAAATCAATACACAAAAAAATAGTTAACTAGACATGAAAATAAGTTACAATTCAAGTAAAAGTTTTCTAATAGTCCTAGTTTGTTCGTTACTCTAATTATGATTTTTTTACTCCCCGACAATGGCGCCAAAAACTTGACAACGACTTTATATATGCTTAAAAATACAAGAATTTGATACTATTACTGGAAGATTTAAGTCCTCTGCAACGACACCAAAAACTTGACAATGGTTATAGATTTGATAAAAATGTGTATAAAAAGATTCAATAATTGCAAAGTCACACTTATCAACGCAAGTATACGTATCGCTCAAGTAATATGGGGCTCTAATGGAGTCCTGGATATGGATCTTATAGGGACTAATACTAGAGGTTACGAACTAGGATTTAGAAAATCAATACTTAATCACAACAATACAGTTCAAATTGCTTATTTGTCACTAGTAGGTAATTAAAATAAATATGTAATTTTAACAAACTCTTAATTAACTAATTTTACTAATAAAGTTTCTAATGTGAAGTTAAATTTATAAGAAAGCATCATTCTCATTGTCAAGTAATTAAAGTGAGTGGATAAAGTGAATTAGTTTACATTGTATTGTGCCAAATAGGAGCATACCTATTCTTTACCCTTTGGTCTAGGCATAAAGAACATTAACTAATCCTATGCTTGGTTACTAAATCTGCGGTTAAGCTGGGAGGATACCGGCTCTCACTTCAGAGCTCCCATGTTCTCCTCGCCTGAGAGCTAACATCTACACTTCAGCACCCAAATAATAGAACCAAATTGAGGATTTAGTCTGTCACTCTAAAATCTCCAATTCTACTGCCGATATTTTATTTCCCTATTTATTTGCACCCAACTTTCAAGGACTTTGACCTCCTTAAATCTTGGACATAATCTTCACTTTAGTTGTAAAACTCAACATATTTTAATAAATCAATTGACTAGATTGAAAGTAAATTAAGATCGAAGTGAAAAGATCATCACAACTTTTTAACATTCTCATGGCTCAACCAATTCAAATCACCATTTGACAAAATCTTAAGACAAGGAGAAAGACAGAGAAAACTACTCAGAACTCATGGAGAAGATACAATAAAACTTAGAACGTATATATAAAAGCAAATTCATACAACTTCAATAAGTAAATACCACTTATCTCTAATTCCTCCACAAGCAAACTCCTCGAAGTTCCTCTGAATCTCTTACTTTCTTTACAACATACAGAATTCTTCTTCAAAGCGGCAAGGAGGAAGAAATCTCTCACTTTCCCTCCACTCTTACAATCTGTCGAAGAATTCCTCACAATACTAACCCTAAATTAAACTCTCTACACTCTACAAACAACAAAAACTCAGGAACACCACCATGGGGCTCCTCTTTTTTCGGCCCAAATGTTTCTCTTAAAGTTGTAGAAGAGTTTTCCAAGATTTGCCTAAGCGTCCCTTCAAAAATCGTCCACATTCAATGCACCTATTAAAAGAACCGCTGTTCAAGCCGTCGACAGCTTCGATGGCGCAGTCGGCGGCCTTCTAAAATATTTGATTATGGACTCTTGGGAAAAACTTGTCGTCGGCATCGTCGGCGCTGTTGGGCTCGCCTTCGGCGCCCTAGTTCAAATCTTCATATTTTGGTTCTTTTTGCTCCAAATTCACTCCTTTTTGCATCTTTTTGCTCTAATGATCATAATTCAACATACCTGCGACAAAACATCAAAAATACCCTTCTTTAAAGTGCAATATTATCAATATTAGTATAAAATAGGTATAAAAATATCAATGTATTTTTCTTTGGTCAATTATTCAGTGCCGATGATGCCAGATTGGGTGCCGACGACGCCGTTTGACAGAAAGAATGGATTTTATTTAAGGACCACTGGCGCTGACAGTGTCAGTGTCGGTGTAGACCCTATTTCTAGAAGATTCAACAAATTTGGACGCTTTTTGAAGAGTTTTTGGATGGACCTATTGGAAAACCAACCCTAGGATCTATTTAGAGCCGAAATTTATTAGAAAAGATTCCTTCTTCGCCCCCTTCATGCCTTTTTTGCCCCCTTCGTGCCTCTTCACACCCTTCAACAACTTTCCACTTTCTTCCACATCATTCCACACCTTTAGTCATTTATTTCCTTTATAATTTTGATTTTTTGTGGTGAGTTTAAGTGTCAAATCTTCTCTAAGAGTTTTGGAGAGGGAGAGAAGTAAGAGTTTTCTTCTTCCTACATTTCCTAAGAGAGGATACAAGGGATTTTCTTTGAGAAAGAGTTTCAGATAAGTGTTGCTTGTTTATTACTGTTGTATGGACTTTATTTTATATATGAAATTTGTGTTTTGTTGTATCTTTCTCATGAAGGATGGTGGCTCTCAATTTTAAAGTTTACTAGCCACTAGGTCGGCCGATAGGGCTAGGGGTAGTAGCCAGGTGGTCAGGTGAGCCAGGGAGAAGGTTAATTATGGTTAACCCTCAATGACAAGTGATGATGGTGGAGATATTTTAGTTAAGGCCCAAAAATGGGATAAGATCTCTTAAATTAGAAGACCCTTGGTCCATTGCTCACTTGAGTGGTTTAAGTAGGTTTATCCTGGTCAATAAAGTGTGTTTAGTGGCTGTGGAGACCTTAATTTGGTGACTTTAGAATGTTGGGGAAGGGGTTCAATTTGGGTCAAAATGGCTAGAAGTTGGGTTTGGGTTAGGCTAGCCATGACCTTGAGCTCAACTGATTGATCAATATTGTGTAGATGATTGTTATGAGGAGTTTAGAAATGATTTGGAGTGATTTTGAATTATTTTGGAGGTTCAATTAGAGAGATTTTGAGCATTTGGTCAATTTGGGGGTGTTGGGTTAGACTTGGGTTTAAGTTGGGCTATGGTTGGGCTAGGTCCAAATTGATGGTTCAAAATGGTCTAGAGAAATGTCATAAAGAGTTTTGAACATAAATTGGGTGTCAATTTTGGGGTTAGGGTATTCAATTTAGTGGAATTTGGAGACAACCAATTTGGGGGAAATTTGGGGATTTTGAAAGTGGAATGAAGTTGAGTGAAATTGATGCTTGACTAAGGACAATTAAAGGTCCAATTTGATGTGTAGGAATTTTAGAAAGAATTTGGGATTTAAATTAGGGCAATTGAGTGGATCATATGGTTCAATTAGGTGAGATTAAGTCATATGATCAAAATTGGGGGTTTAACTTGGATCAAAATTGAGCTTAAAGCATGGGTCAATTAGGCTTGAATTTGGTTTGGATTGATCATATAAAAGATTTATTTGAGTTTAGGATTGAAATTGAGGGGAATTGGGGCCAAATTGATGGACATTTGAGGTGAATTTGAAGAAATTGGACCTTTGAAGGCAATTTTGGGATTTTGATCAAAATAGTCAAATTGGCCAAATTGGGTTCAAATAAAGAGTCAAAATTAGTTTTGGTGACATTTGAAGTGATTTAAGATGTTTTGGGAAAGTTTGGGGTGTCAAGGGTATTTTTATAATTTTGGCAAATTTGAGGGTATTTTAATAATTTGGGAATTTTTTGGTGGTTTTGGGCAATTTGGGTAGTTTCAAATGGTTTGAAATGATTTTTTTAATAAGTTTGGATATTTTGGATGAATTGGAAATTTTAGTCGAATTTGGGGTTTCAAGAGCATTTAGGTAATTTGGGTGGATTTAGGGGCAAAATGTCAAGTTGGATATTTTGGTAGAATTGGGGTGCCAACCACCTTATATGAGCTATGGACCAATGAAATCCCCATTTGGGTCCTCTATGTACTAGTCTTAGCTAAACCCTAGCCTAGGGCCACTGGGTCTAGCGGACCATCTACATGAGTCTCCCAAAAGCTCAAGGGATCAAAGTTAACAATTCTATGTTTAGGGTTGTGAGTGGAAGTGTAATGTGCAGGTGAGTGAAAGTGTGTGTACTAGCTCCAGACCAACACCCAAGGTCAGCACTAAAATCAAACAGTCCTATGGGGACTCTTCTTGAGATCCCCCATACTGACCCCACCTACTAAGTGCTAGAGGTTAGGACCAATATGTGGAACTTGTGGATATGTGGAACTTCAAGTTGAGCAAGGAAGAGTTTAGATTTTCTAAGGGTGTGGGTTTCTTTTCTAGTTTTCTAGGAATAATCATTAGGAAAACCCTATGTCTAGAGCCTAGGCTACTAAAAAGGCAAAACTAAACCTCAACCAAAATTGAGTTGAACAGTTGATTGAGATAATACCATCTCAGATCTTACATGTTCTCACAACAGATATTAACATCTTAATTGGCCAAATTAAGAAGTAAATGAAGAAGGTTTAAAATCATCACAACTTCTTTCAACATTAATGTCATGGAGAAAACACAACCACCCAAGAGTTTAAAAGTAAAAATCATGAACACAAATAAAAAGTCTAAATTAAAACTAAATGTAATCACAAAGATAAACACTTATCTCAAATATCTCAAATCCTCTCCACCATCCTCTCCACCAAATGTCTTGAAGTTCGTTTGAATTTTCTTCCTTCACTCACAATACAAACTAAAACTCTAAATTAAAACCAAGCATACATTACAACAAAACACATAAAATAGAATAACACACAAACAAAAACTTTATATAAAAATAACACTATAATATTCCTATAATAAATATAAAAAATTAAATAAGACTTTATAAAATAGAAATTTTGCTTTCTAAAAATTTCTTTAAAAATTTTGCAAATTTTATTAATTCTCTTTGACAACAACGACAAAAACTTAATCCTAATTCTCTTTATATATGTCAAATGTGATCTATGCGATTATATTATTAATTTCCTTAATTGTAATTCTTACTTTGCAACGACGCCAAAAACTTGATCCCGAGCAAAAACTAGGTAAAATCTTGACTACAAAGCAAATAAGAATACAATTATAATACTTAAATATGTGATACTATGCAATAATACATATCATTATCAAATAATATAAGACTTTTTAATTAAGCCTCGAATATAAAACTCACAGAGAAAATTACAATATGCACTTTACAAAATAGTAGAAATTAGATAGCAAAATTCTACTTAGCAAAATATTCTTATTTAAACTTTAGATGCTATAATAAGAATGAAAGTTCAATTATTGCAAATTTAGAAGATGTCATGTCAACTTTTTATAATTGAAAATAAAGTAAGAAAATAATTAAATTTAACTAGATTTTTGTAAGATGAAAGCAATATAAATAAAATATATTTTTTCCATCTTTTTCCTTAAAATATCTTTTTCCTTATTATGAATCAGTAACAAGTATATGAATTTTGTTATGAAAGTATTCTAATTGTGTTGTGTCATATAAAAGCAATTGTATTCTTTACCCTTACTAGAGATGCTATAAAGATGTTATAAAGAACATCAAGATGTTATAAAGAACATCAGCTAATCTATAGTTTGAATAGTTTTGAAGACGGGTTAGGTAAGGAAGATACTAGCTCTCACTCTAGAGTTCCCTATTTTCCCTCCACCTGGGGGCTAACGTCTCGTATCATAACCTAAAACTATAAACCAAATTGGAGGTTTTAGCCTGTCACTCTAAAGTCCTCTAATTCTACACCCTTCTCTATTTGCACTCAACCCCATGAACTACATTCTAATCCATGAAATCAAATGAGATTCTTACAATTTGTTGACTGAGGCAATACTATCTCGGATCTTACATGTTCTCACAACAGGTATTAATATCTTAATTGGCCAAATTAAGAAGTAAATGAAGTAGAAGGTTTAAAATCATCACAAGTTCTTCCAATATTAATTATTAATACTTCACAGAACTTCCATCCAATACTTAATCACTTATCATACTTAATCACTTATTATTTTAAGGAAAAAGATAAGGAAAACTTCTCAATATTCATGGAGAAAAGACAACCACACTTGAGTTTGAAAATTAAAATCATGCACACAAACAAGAAGTCTAAATTAAAATCAAATCTAGTCACAAAGATAAAAACTTATCTCAAATCCTCTCCACCAAAGTATTGATGTTCCTTTGAATCTCTTCCTTCACATACAATATAAAATATAACTCAAAATAAAAGGAAAAGTGGGCGGTGGTGGCAGCAATAGGTGGCGACTGCGGTGGCGTCGTATCTGGTGGTTGACATTGGATCGGTCTGGATGGATTCTTGATGGATGTCCCCCTTCAATAGATGATCCAAGTCTTCTTTTATAGCTTTTTAAAAGGTGTCTTGGTGTCTCTTCAGAATGTGTCTCCATTCAATGAATCTTCTAGAAGCTGTCTCCTTTCGAAAGCCAACTGAATAAATTTTTGTGTCCATTAACTATAACCCACTTTTTCACCAAGGGTTGCTTAAAAAAACTCTTTAAAAATTTATCCAAATTCAATGAATCATCAAATAACTACTTCTGGTGCTTAGGCGCGACTCTCTCCAGTTAACTGGCGCGTAAGCACCAGTTCTGGGCGCATGGGCTCCTGAGTTCATTTTTACCCCCTCTTCATTTTTTCTCCAAATTTGATCATTTTTCACTCCTTTTACAGTTTTTCATCCGTTTGATTGTACCTGAAAGAAAAACACACAAATACCTTTTATTAAAGCATAATATCTGAAAAATAAGTATAAAAATGTGTACATAAAGAATATATTTTTTAGGTGTATCAAAATGCTTCAAACTTAAAATATTCCTTGTCATCAAGTAACACTCCAATTTTTTTAAAACCAAATAAGTAGATTATGTATATGAGTTTCTTTAGGATATTTTAAAATTTTTATGTAAAAATATAGTAGTCCAATTTAGAAAAAAACTTTAGTAAATGAGATCAACTTCGTGTTTAGAAATTTTTAATGTAAAGAAGTTTGACAATATGAGTTCCTATCTAGTTCAAAAAAATTGTAAACTCTCTAAACATAGATTTTAGGCATTCTATCTTCTCCACTTAAAAATTTTTATTTAATAATAAGTATACTTATTATATTATATTCTTAAGCTTAAGAGTTTCTCAAGTCTTATACTTTAAAAAGATGAGATGTGGAACGAATTTTTGATTAGACACTAATCCTCAAACTTCTCCTCCCTTTTTCAGCTTTTCTTTTATTTTCTTTTTTTAGTTTCTTTTTCTTTTTATTTTTCTCTTTTCTTTTTCTTTTTCTTTTTCTTTTTCTTTTTCTCGCAAGGATTACTATATCTGAATAAATCTTTAATGATTTTGAATTCCACTCTTCCTTTCCTAAAGAAAAGGGTTGATACATTTCCTTTACTTAAAACATAATAATAGTTTTTGAAAGTTACTTTCAATAAAAGAAATTTAAGTTTTGAAAATAAAAGTTCAATCATTCTACATTTTTCTACATTTTTCAAAAATATTTTTCAAAAATATAATTTCTCCTACTAAATATAGTTACACAATATTTATTATTTCCACACTACAAAAAATTTAACTTTAATTTTTTCTTCATTACTATAGGTTTTAACTCAATTCTCTTACTTATTTCTATATTCAATATTTTACTTCCCTAATATAACTTCATATACATAATTATTTTTCTTGAAATTAAAATTAAATTTATTTGAAGTACAATTGGAAACAAATAAATTTCAAGTTTTTAGAAAATTTTTCTTCCCCCCCCCCTAAACTAAAATTTTTAATAACATAAAAAAATTTAGCATTATATATATAAAGATAGGAATGAAAACTAAAAATATCATGCTTGCAGAAATTTTTACATCCTAAATACACAAGTACATAAATTAAAAATTGGAGTAAAAATTAAATTGATCAAATAAATTAAATTGGAGTAAAAATTAAATTGATCAAATTTTAATTTACTTAACGTATAGTGATTCATTAGACTTCTATGCAGTGGAGGATAACATAAAAGCAAACAAACACACTAACAAACATTCACAACTGCAACATAAATAAAATTTTTGGTAGTAAGTTGAAAATTTTAAACATTAAATTCTTAAGTAAAAATTAGCAATATTCTAAACCTTCCTAAGATTCAGGATTAAGTTCAACATAGACAAACTAAATAAACTAAACAACACAGTTAACTCAATTACTACCACAAAAATAAAATAAGTACTTACAAAACATAAATACATCACAACAATGTATAACAAAACAAAACACAAACAAAACTAACGGTCTTAACAAATACAACTTAAAACAAAACATCAGTACAGTATAACTATACCACAAAAAAGTTCACAACAATACGTAAAAAAAACTAAACTATAGAACTCAGTCTAATCATCATCCTCCTCCTCAGCATCACTCTTGTCACTATGCCAAACAGTTGTAGGCTCATAAGATGGATATTTTGGATATTGAGGAAAAAATACACTCTGGTCACCTCTCATGAAGTTTTCCATACATTAGTGGAATCTCTCCTTATAATCACTATGTCTTCTCATATGTCCATCTATATTTTTTGCAAAATTTTCTAAATTTAATACCTTATCAGTGGTATAGTTGACGTTGTCCAATATCCTTTGCAAGAATTGTGACTGAGAATCAAATCTAGAAGTCTGAACTTGTGATGTCGAAGCACGTGAAGTCGAAGCTTGAAATGTACAAGCACCTAAACTACTGGAAAATCCACCTTTCCAGCCAAAAATTGAATGATGTGAATAGGATTTCACATTGATACTAGTAATGGGCTTGAGTGGTTGTAGTATCTCCTCCCAGCTATCAAATCTAACTCCAACCAACTTGCATAATGAAATGATCAAGGATGTGAATCCCAAACTTGTAGTAGTAGCAGCGACAACAGAACTTGTGATAACATCATAAATCAAAGCTCCAATATCGATAGGCTTGATCTGCTGAATACAATAATTCAAGGTTGCTCTGTCTCAAGTCACTTCACTGAGGTGATTTGTAGGCAACAGGCGAGTAGAAATAAAGTAGTACAAAGAGTCTTGGATGAGTTAAAGTTGATTTGTAAGCAGCAGACGAACACAAAATAACACAAAATTTCACACAAAAAAATACTTATATAAATTCACAAACAATTACAAAAATTTTCAATACATAGATTCTCAATCCAAAGAGTCTTGGATGCGATTGTTCCTAACACAAATAATAAAAAAATAATAACATTAAAAACACTCTAAACAAACTTAACATTAACAAACAAACACTAAACACACAAACATTAAATAAAGAACTTAATTCCACTCTCCTTTTGGTGGAATTAATCCTGGTCTATCATTAGTCTCTCCTTGGGCATTTGGAATGTAAATCTAATAAAATGGACAGTGATTAATAACTCTAGTTGAGTTTTCTTCAATCCGTATTTAGGATGTAAAAATTAATGCAAGCATGTTATTTTTAGTTTTCATTTCTCCCTATATATATATAATTCTAAAATGTTTTATCTTATTAAAAATTTACGTTTGAGAAGGGGGGGCTGAAAAATTTTCTAAAAACTTGAAGTTTATTATTCTCAAATGTTGTTCAAATAAATTTGATTTTGATTTGAAGAAAAAAAGATCATGTATATGAAGTTATATTAGGGAAGTAAGATTTTAAATATAGAAATATGTAAGAGAATTTAGTTAAAACTGATAGTAATGAAGAAAAACTTAAAGTTAAAATTTTTTAAGTGTGGAAATGCTAAATATCGTATAACTATCTTTAGTAGGAGAAATTATATTTTTGAAAACTGTAAAAGGATTAGACTTTTATTTTCAAAACTTAAATTTTATTTATTGAAAGTCATTTTCAAAAAAATTTTTTATGTTTTTAAGTAAAGAAAATATATCAACTCTTTGCTTTAGTAAAGGAAGAGTGGAATTTAAAATCATTAAGGACGTATCCAGCTATAGTAATCTTTGCCAGAAAAAGAAAAATAAAAATAAAAAGAAAAATAAAAAAAAGAAAAAAAGAAAAGAAAAGTTAAAAAAAGGGAGGAGAAGCTTGAGGATTAGTGCTTAATAAAAAATTGGTTCCACATATGATGTTTTTAAAATATAAGACTTGAGAAACTCTTAAGCTTAAGAATATAATATAGTAAGTATAATTATTCTTAAATAAAAATTTTTAAGTGAAAAACATAGAATGCCTAAACTCTATATTTGAAGAATTTACATTATTTCCGAACCATATAAGAACTCAAATTTTCAGACTTCTTTATATTAAAAATTTCTAAACTATAAGTTGGTCTTATTTACTAAAGTTTTTTTCTAAATTAGACTACTATATTTCTACATCAAAATTTTAGAATATACTAAAGAAACTCTTAAACATAATCTACTTATTTGTTTTTTAAAAGTTTGCAGTGTCACTTGAGAACAAATAATAATTTAAGTTTGGAGGATTTTGATACACCTAAAATATAGATTTTGATACACCTAAATTGGAGGATTTTGATACACCTAAAATATAGTCTTTATGTACCCATTTTTATACCTATTTTTTAGATATTATGCTTTAATGAAACGTATTTGTGTGTTTTTCTTCCAAGTACAATAAAATGGATGAAAATGGTAAAAGGAGTAAGAAATGATCAAATTTGGAACAAAAATGAATAAGTTATAAAAATGAACTAAGGTGCCTAAATGTCAAGGACTGGCGCTTACACACTAGTTAAACAAAGAGAGCTGCGATTAAGCGCCAGGTACCTCGCGCTTAAGTGCTAGAAGTAGTTATTTGATGATTAATTAAATTTGGATGAATTTTTGAAGAGGTTTTTGAAGCAACCCTTGGTGAAAATGTGAGAAATAGTTAATGGACACAAAAATTCAATCAATTGGTTTTTGAAAGGAGGCAACTTCTAAATGATTCATTGAATGGAGACACATTTTGAAGAGACACCAAAACACCTTTTGGAAAATTATAAAAGAAGACTTGGAGCATCCATAGAAGAGAGAATCCATCTAGACCGATCCAGTGCCAACCACTACATACGCTGCCGCCGTCACCGCCCATCGCTGCTGTCGCTGTCTACTTTTCTTTTTATTTTGAGTTGTATTTTGTATTGTAAGTGAAGGAAGAGAATCAAAGGAACTTTGAGACTTTGGTGAAGAGGATTTGACATAAATTTTTATCTTTATGACTACATTTGGTTTTAATTTAGATTTCTTATTTGTGTGCATGATTTTTATTTTTAAACTCAAGTGTGGTTGTGTTTTCTCCATGAATTCTGAATAATTTTCTTTTATCTTTTTTCTTAAAATGATAAGTGATTAAGTATTGGAGGGAAGTTGTGTGAAGTATTAGTCTTTAATGTTGTAAGAAATTGTGATGATTTTAAACCTTGTTCTTCATTTACTTCTTGATTTGGCCAATTAAGAAGTTAATACCTGTTGTGAGAACATGTAAGGTCCAATATGATATTGTCTCAGTAAACAAATGATAAGAACCACATTTGATTTCATGGATGATAATGTATTTAATGAGGTTGATTGCAAATAAAAAAAGAAATAAACTTTGAAGGGTGTAGAATTAAAGGACTTTAGAGTGATATGCTAAAGAACCAATTTAGTTTATAGTTTTAGGTTTTGATACAAGATGTTAACCCTGAGGTGGAGGGTGGAGAATGTTAACCCTGAGGTGGAGAAAGAAGAGGGAACTCTAGAGTGAGAGCCGGTATCTTCCTTACCTACCTCGTCTTCAACACTATTCAATTTATATATTAGCCGATGTTCTTTATAAAATCTCTAGTAAGGGTAAAAAATATTATTGCTCCTATTTGACACAAGACAATTAGAATATTTCCAGAATAGAATTCCAATGATTGTTACTGATTCAAGATAAGGAAAAAAGATATTTTATTTATATTGTGTTAACCTTACAAATATCTAGTTAAATTATTTAATTGCTTACTTTATTTTCAATTATAAAAAATTACAAAAAGAATCAAACTTTCATTCCTATTATAGTATCTACAGTTTACGTAAGAATATTTTGCTAAGTAAAATTTTGTTATCTAATTTCTCCTATTTTGTAAAGTGCATATTGTAATTTTCCCTATGGGTTCGATATTCAGGGCTTAATCCTTATGGTGCTGTGGATATCAAGAATGCTAAAAATGATAAAATTATCAAGGTAAATTGACATAGGTTGAATTTTACTTTGATGGAAGTATAACTATATCTAATGAAATCCTAATGTTGGATCAATCAGAGTAAGATGTGGACACGTAGGGCTGACGACGTTAAACCAAGCACTTTGTGGGAAGCAACCTATAGTTTTTAGAGTGGAGTAAGTTTAGTGTGTTTAGATTTGATTATATATTTTCTTGATTGTGTTTGAGAGTCGCACATGTGTTATTACTACTTAAATTGATATAATTCACAACTTAGGGGAGGTTAAGGCATGTATTTGGACCTATGGCGAACCAATGTTCATTTGTGCACTGGCATCTAGATGCCAAAATTTGGTGCGCCGGTGCCATAATATAGAGAACCTAGCACCTAGGGTCCCAAATCTGGCACCTAGGCGCCACAGTTTCTGAATCACAAAATTAAGTGATTTTTTAGTTTTTCTGATGGTTTTTGCCATTATAAACCCCCAAAATCTTCATTTCATTTTGTTCTTCACATTTAGAAGGTTTGGGAGTGATAGAAGTCTTGACATTTCATCAAATTTCAAGATTGATGGATTGCAATGCTTTCGCAAGTTCAACTCTTGGAGTCTTTGATCATAAGAAGTTCATAAGCAAAGAAGCGTAGAGACTTCATGATAAAACTTTAGTGAACAAGAAATTAATAAAAGAAAGATGATTCATCATGTTTGGAAGGCAGATCAAGGCAATTATTGAGCTGAGGCATTGGGAAGTGTTTTGCTACACCATTACCGATACTGTGATCTCTAACGTGAAGGAATTCACTGCAAATCTTCATGGATTAAATCATGGATTGGTTTATGTCTGAAGTAAGTTATTACCTTTCACTCCTTCAAAGATCAATGAATTGTTCTTGGTGGATGGCGTGCCACTTTGCTAATGTGCTAACTTCACTATGATTGGAGACAATTTAACTGAGATCTTCAGATTTTTTATGGACTGTGATGAACATTGGAAATTTAGAAGTGATTCCAAGGTTAGTTTCCCAACTACAAGATTAAATTCATCATCCATGCCTTGGAACTTTTTCATTTCTACCAAATTGCTTTCTACCAGAAATATTAAGGAAATAACTAAGGAAAGTGTAATCCTCAATTATGTAATTAAAGGGTAAGACCTATTGGTGTAGGGGTACTTATTTATGAATCCATCATTGGAGTTGAACTAAATGGATCTATGAATGGGCTTGGACTTCCTGCGGTTATTTTCTCACTTTGAAGTCAACCTAAGATCCCTTATGAAAGTTGGGAAACGATACTTCTTCCCTGGAAGCCCATGGACTAATCTATCTTGAGGTGTGAAAACATCGTTCTTTATGCGACACTAGGAGGAAGTTTTTATATGGATCAATCTTCACAACCTTCCACATTATTAGCATCTCAACATGTAGATTGTTTAAAAAGTATCTTGGAGGAAGTGGGGAATATAAAGAAAGAGATATCAGTGATTCATAACAGGATTAGCAACAACACTGATCAATTCAATCATTTGGATTGACAAATGAAACAACAGTTGGATCATGCTGTCATAGACCATGATGCACAATTCCAGATGTACAAGAAGAATTGTTAGATCAACAAAGAATCCAAGGACTTCTTGAACTATCAATTATACAACTTGTACGTGCATCAGTCGCTTGAAGATATTAAAGAAGCTGATATTGAGGTTGTTGACAATTTGTAGTGGATTTTTTTGTAGTAGCTTTATATGTGCTTGTTGTTTTGAGGTGTGCTTAAAAGCTATTGACAATGTTGTGTGCTAGTATGATTTCTAATACTTTGAATGTTTGTGTGTTTAGTAGTCTGTGAGTGTATTTAGTATTTGCGTTTACAAGTTGTGAGTGATGTACATTTGTGTTTGTACGGGGATTGGATTTTTATTTAAATAGAAGTGATTGTTGGTGTTTGTGAAAATTAGATGTTGTAAGATGTTTAAACATGTTGAATTTGGCTTGCTGGGGTTCATAGTGCCTTGGTGTGCAGTTTTCATTGTTGAAATTCTGGGCACTGATGCCTAGGCACAGAAATCTAGCGCCTAGGAGCCAGAGACCTGAGAGCTTGGTGCATATGCACCAGAATTTGGCGCCTAAACGTGAGTTCAACTGAATCATTAATATGGGTTAAAAACCTAATTTTTGACCAGAACATCACCTTCCTCTTCCTAGTGTTTGCTAAAAATAGAGTTGGGGCTTCCTAGGGATTCTCAAATATTGGTTTTTGGAGCGATTTCTTGGCTATAAAACTTCAAATTTTATCTCCTCAAGGTAAGAGTTTCACTTTAATGCAATTTTTTATTTTATTTTTACAATGGATTCTTCTCACATTGCTCATATGGCAAAGTTTTAGATTTTTTTTTGGAGAAAATGAGTGATGAATCCATGGTAGAAAGTTTCTTACCTTAGAAAAATGATGTTGGGAGTTTAAGAATATTGTTTGAAATTTATGTGGATTTTCTTGGAATTTTTATTGATTATGGCTCCTAAAGCTAAGAGAGAACAAGGAACACTTGAGTTTGATTTTGGGAAGTTTGTCAATATTAAGGCTCAGTATAAATTCAGCAATCTTCTTGCTTATAGAAATTTGATTTGGGAGAGAGCTTTTCTCAATCCAGGGGAGCAGTTGAAAGCTTAATTTTAACCCGAGACTGGGAAAATTTCTACCACTTTACCACGACAGCAGTAATTTCTATTATCTAGGAATTTTATGCCAATTTTCTTGAAGCCTCTGATGATCAAGTTTATGTTCAAGGAAGAAGAGTGGAAGTTACTCTTATGTGCATCAATGCTCTGTACCAGTTGCTCAATTTTCTGAACTGTGAGTATTCTTTATTCGAGCCTACTAAATCACAGTTAGATGAGGTGGATGCATTTCTGAGTGATGGAAGAGAAGTTTGGAAAATTAAGAACAATCATAAGGTAAACTTCTCAGCCTCAATATTAAATGCACCTTCTAAGGAATGACACTATTTTATTTCTACACAACTTCTTCTTTCAAATCATCTTAGTGAGGTGACCAAGGATAGAGCATATTTGAATTTCTGCATTCAACAGATGAAAGATATAAATATTGTATCTATAATTTATCAGAATATTTTCTCTAGAGGTGGCACTACTGAAGGATTAGATTTCCCTTCATTTATTTTTTTACTTTATGTAAGAAATTAGGAGTAGAATATGAGTGTTTGGAAGAATAAATACAACCTCTTAAACCAATTAGCAGAACCAATGTTCACGTATATGAATTGCACGCTGGAATGAGATATAGGGGAGGAAGTTCAGATATTCCTTCTACCTCTATCTCCAGACCATCTAACTCTGGTACTGTTGCTCAATCTTCTACCACTCTAGAAGATCTTCATAGTGATTATTAGCATAACTTCAAGGCAAAGTGACTAATATTGATTTTAAGATTGATCATGTACAGGGATACTTGAAACTCAAACATGATTATGATACGAGTTTCAATACATCTCTGGTGAGTTTTCTATTAGGAGATCATAATATTTAGTTTCCACCAAGTCCTCCATTTCTGGACCATCACCCACAAGACTATATGGAAGAGGAGGAGGGGACTGATGAGGAGATAGAAGGAGATAACAATGAAGATTAGTATCTTTGTTTGTTTACTGTATGTTTTGTTTCTTTAGTTGTGATAAATGTTCTGAACTATGTGGTGTAGAAATTTTTGTTGTGGACTTGTTGCAATTTGGATTTGTTACTATTTGTTGCTTATACTGCTTGTTGTCTGTGTTACCGCACTACTATTTGTTTCACTCTACCACTTTTGTTATACATGTTGTTATGCTTAAAAATTCTTGTACCTAGCAATTTCTTTTTGTTATATACATGTTAAGTAATCTACTGCTGTTTTATACCTACTTTCAGTACTTACATACTATCATGTTAATCCCTTTTTACAAAAAAACATTTTTAAATTTTTTTCATGCTTCAATATTTTATGTTATAAATGTTTTAACCTATTAAGAAAAAAATTAAGTTTGGGAGAGGGAGAAAAAAAATTGAAAAACATAATTTTTATCCATCCTTGAGAAATTATATTACAAAAAAATATTTTTTTAAAGTAATATGGGGGTATGAGGTGTTATTTTTAAAGAACTGTATTTTTTGATTCTATAGATGTTGTGGTAGACTTAAGTAAATTTTTGGTGATAAAGATTAGTTATAAGAATTAAGATATTAAGTAAAAAGTAGAAAAGAAATTGTCTCTTGAAATACTGAGGATCTTAGATCTATACTTTAAAGAATCGAGACTCTATGAAAAATTATTTTTGAAAACTAATAGAAAGGATTAAGGTAAAGAAATGTGATAAATTTTTAACTTTAAAAGGAAAATAGTAATGTTGAAAATCATTAATGACTGATCCAAATATAGTAATCCTCACTAAGAAAAAGGAAAAGAAAGGATTAAAAATGATCCTTAAAGTAAAAAGAAAAGAAAAGAAAAAAAGAAAAAAAAAGTATATATGATAGTGAGATGTTTGATTAAAAATTGGATTCACTTGAATCATTTTAAAGAAAGAGACTTTTTTACAGTCCGAGATTTTATTTTCTTACAATATTAGTTTACCTTTACTTGTAGAGTTCTCTCAAATTTTATCTGTTATTTTTTTGAGACTTCTATGTTTTTGAAACTACAATTAATTTTTAAAATGAACAGAAGAATTAGAGTTCCTCGACTTGATTACAAATTATTCTTATGCCTTACTTCTAACCTGAATTACTAAGCTTGTCCTAAAGTCATGACTACCACATTTATATGACAAAAACTATAGAGGTATTTAATGAAACCCACTACCAAATATTAAAATATTTTTTAAAAGAAATAAGTTACTTGAGGACAAGTAACAATTAAGTTTGGGGGATTTTGACATGCCTAAAACATGTTACTTTTATTCGCATATTTAATGCTTATTTTAATGATATTGCACTTTATTAGAAGTTATTTTGTTGCTTTTAGGTGTAGGTACACTGAATGGAGAAAATGGAATGAAATGGAGCAAATTGGAGTCAAATGAAGCAAAAAGACCAATGTTAATTGATCCAACTTTTTCCAACTTTTTGTTGTATCCAACTTTTTGTTGTGATAGATTGTGTAAAATTTAGTTAAATATAATCAATCAATATTCAGATTCTATGCAAGTATACGTATCGTTATTAAGTAATAATGAACATTCTATTTAAGCCCCAAGTATCGATCCTACGGGGAAGGTTTAAATTGGAAATGATAAATTTGCTAGGAAATTCACAGAAAGTCAATTGAAATCACTGTCACTAATTTTAATTGTTGAGATATAATCAAAATTAAATTTCTAAACTATTATTAAATCAAATATGCAAAATTGAAAACAGTAAATACTAATCTATTAACTAGGTTTATGTAATGGAAGTTCTTATGTGAAAAAACATCCTTCCTACTACAATGAGGCTATGGTAAAATGAGATGAGATAAATGTTCATAATACGTATTGTGCCAAATAGGAGCAATTTAAATTCTCTACCCTAATACAATGCATATAAAATAATTGGCTAATCTCAATGTTTGGTCCTTAAATCCGTGGCTAGGCTATGAGGATACCGGCTCCCACTCCAGAGCTCCTAGAGCTCCTAGCTCCTACTTCCCTTCACCTGAAGGCTAGCTCTTGCTTCAGTTTTTAAATACTAAGACTGAATTGAAGATTTTAGTCTGTCACACTAAAGTTTCTCCAATTCTACACGCAACAAAGAATATTTCCCTATTTATTCGCACTTAATTTCATAAACGATGTTCTCTTTTATGGAATCAAATGTGATCCTTACTCTGTTGTAGAACTCATATTTCATTTCCCGGATCATATGTTTCACAACACATTTTAACAATTCAATTAGCCTGATCAAAAAGTAAATTAAGTTTGGAGTTAAAAAATTATCACAATTTATTTTACAATTTAATATCGATAAATTCATATTATCTCTTCATTTCACCATATCTCAAAGTAGGGAGAAAGATAGAGGAAACTACTCAGACTTCATGAGAAAGAAATAACAAAACGCAAATTTCAAATATAAAAGAAAGTTCATACAACACTAATAAACAAACAATACTTATCTGAAAACTCTTACTCAAAGCAAATCTTTTGTAGCCTTTCCTTAGAAATGCAGAAAGAAGATATCTCCCACTTTTCTCCTTCTCCAACACTCTTACAGAAAGTTTCACACTAAATCTCATCACAAAAACTCTAAACTATGAAAACAAAGTCCCTAATTGACTCTAATATGGAAGTGGAATAGAATGATGTGGTGCAAAAAATGGAAGTAGAGGAGTGAAATATGTAGATGAGCCCATTTTCTGATGAAATTAGTCCCCAAATAGAGCCCAAGATCGGTTCTCCAAGAGGTGCCTCCAAAAACTCTTCAAAAAGTTGTTAAAATACATTGAACATTCTAGAAAGGGGGTCTGCTCCGCCTTTGCCGCGTCGGCGCTTGTTTGGCGCCGTCGGCGCTGAGTAAAAAATCTTCGTGTTAGTTTGTTCTAAGCCAACGGAGCTGCCTTCGACGCTACCAACGCTGAGCATTTCCTTAAAAATGTCATTTTGACTCCAAATTTCATCCTTTTTTGTTTTCTTTTTGCTTTAAGCCCTAAAAATAAACAACCTGTAAGAAAACATCAAAATACCTTCCATTAAAGTGCAATATCATAAAAAATAGGTATAAAATATGGGTCTAAATATACATATATTTTTGGTGTATCAAAATCCCCCAAACTTACATGTTACTTGTCCTCAAGTAACTCTATTACTACATTAAAATATGACTTATGATAAAGATCTTAACTTTTAGACTTCCATATTTTAGTTTTCCAAATATAATTGTATAACTTAAGAAAAATTCAAAACAACTCCAGTTAATACTAAAGGTGTAAATATATTCAATAATTAAGTCTAAGGTTTCTGATCCTCTATTTATTTCAAGAAAAATTGCAATTTGTTATATTAAAGTCACTTAGCAAATTCATATGAAAAAGAACTTCATAAAACTTTATTAATAATTAAGTTAACATTCAAATAAAAAAGTTTAGAAATGTGTTCAAGTCTTTTTTCTTAAGTTGATTCATGTGAAGTCAATTTTTAATTAGACATCTCCTCCAGCTTCTCTTTATATATATATATATATATATATATATATCCCTTAAGAGGGTAAATTGGCAGACTTCATGTTCAGCTATTGCATGGTCTGAATGCGATCACGTAGTCATATATAGATGGCAGTTCATTTGAACCATCATTCGGAAGTGCAGTTGCCGCACGTAATATTTGCTCCAATTTGAAAAAAAAAAAAATTATTACATACGTTCATTATACATAAATGCGTACGGTGAACCAATCAAAACACTCCTACCAAGAAAAAATTATTTCATACGGACACCAGATGCAGAAAGGTATACGGTGTCCGATCTCCACCGTCCATCCACCATCAATCAACTTTTTTTTAAAAAAAAATAATTAAAAAATAGGACCCACCATTATACATCTCTGTTGTGATGAACGGTGGAGATCGAACATCGTATGCATTTCTGCATATATTGTCCGTATGAAATAACTTTTCCCTATCAAAATTGTATGTCAGTGGGCCCTAATTTAATTTATTTTTTTAAAAAAAAAATTTATGATTGGACACCAGACGCAACCCGAACAAATATTAAATTTAAAATTTTGAAAATATAATTAAGTGAGGACAAATAAAATTAAGTTCTTTCTCTCTTTCTAAAAATGATTTTTCTTCTTCTCCCCCCCAAACATAAATTTTTAAAAGATTTTTACATGAAGAGCTTTAAAAATAAAGGGTAAAAGAAAGCATTAAATACATAAGAAAATTTATACCTGTTGGAGATTCTGATTTTTGAACATAAATTTTGATAATACTGCAGGTCCTAAAATAAAAACTACAATGCTAAAAACATTAAATTGTACATAATACATTTAAAATTTGCTGAGAAAGAGCTAATCACAAAAGAGAACAAAGTGTTGAAAATAACAACAAAACTAAACTAAATTCTAAAAATGAGAACAGTTTTCCACATTACAGTTTCACATAACATAACAACAAAGTCTAAACAAAATCACAACACAAACAATACAATCACACAATACAAACACAAACAAACAAACAAAATAGATCACCAGTCATCATCTTCCTCATCATCGACATCTAACTTTTGCTGCTGATATGGAGTATAAGTAGGGTGAATAGGGAACTGAACTGTATGATCACTTCTTAGTTATCTCACTAAATAATCATCATAAGCAGCATCATACTCAAATTTTTGGCGAATCAGATCATCAGTGTGAGCATTTCTGGCCTCTATATTTTGTATCCTATGATCCATCCTCAAAATATCTCCCTGTTGTATCATCATCTGATCTAATAACTCCCTGTTGCTGGGGTCACGGGTCACGTGAAGTAGGCTCACTAGGGGTTCTAGAAGTAGAATGAATATCCCTGGCATGTCTTCCAGATCTCCAATCAACATGGGACTCATTGGGACTCATAAGTCTCAGTCTCGATGTTGGCAGGCCCAATGGGTCTCTGAGGCTCAATCCTCTCCTCATTAGGTCTGAAATGAACTCCTGCTAGCTCACAAAGTGTGTACATACATAATAGCAGAGTGTGTCAATCCACCAGTGGTCTCTCCTAGAGCAATAGATCAAATTTTCATATAAATGATAAAGCCTACATTTATATCTATCACTTGTTGAATATAATAGTTCAGGATGGCTTTATCCTTGGTCACTTCACTATGATGATTCGTTGGAATCATCCTCCCAGAAATAAAATAGTTCAAGGCTTTAGATACTAAATTTAACATAGAAAGGGGAAAGTTAAATTTAACTCCTTTTTTTATTTTCCAAGCCCCTTTCTCACTAGTTAGAAAAGAAATTACTTCATCTAAAGTCTGATCTGTAATATCTAAAGCTTGATTTGTAACAGAAAAAGAATGATACTGGCATTTATACACATCTTCTACAGAAAAAGATTATGTTGGTCTGCCATTTTTGTAATTTTTATTTTCTTTGGAGTAAATTCTATCCTTTTTCCACGAACAAATACATAATCATCAGAAGCTTCAGGAAAATTTCATTATAATTTCATTATAATCCCAGCTATCGCATCGACAGTAAAATAGCAAAAATTTTCCCACTATCGAGCAATAATCAAACGTTCAACCTCTCCTCATGAATTTTTAAAACCTTGGTCCTGAATTACTTTCTTATTTTCACAATTATTTTTCTTATTTTCACAAATGCTATAAAATCGAGCACTGGCTCTAAAGCTAACAAATCTTTGCTCTTCATATTCTACTTTCCTTTTGCTCGATCTAGGTGCCATAGGAAATTTAGAAAATTTGAAAAATCCGAATAAATTCTAAAATTCCAAAAATCAAAATTTAAAACATTTTAAACTTCAAATAGCTAAATAAGAGTTCATCAACAAAGAATTTTCTCAAAAATTTCTCAAAAAATTTCCATATTTTCGGATCCATGCAATGTGAGATCAATCCTTAGTGAAAATAAAAAAAATTTTGTTTAAAGTGTAGCTCTTACTTAGAGAAGATGAAATCCGAAGTCTTTTACCTCTAAATTGCCTCAAATCTACCCAAATCAAGCCATGGCTGCCCAACCAAAGGTTGAAGATGACTTAAGCGTAAAAATTGTGGATACAGTAAAAATTGTGAATTTTTAGGGGTTAAAATCTGTTGTTGGGTCGAGGGCGCCGTCAAAGCTGAAGGCCCGAAAAATTCTATATTTTGATTTTTTTAATTTTCAATTTCTTATCGACTTACTCTAAAAATTTTTAGTATTTTAGACACAATTTTTTATCTAATAATAATTTACAAACAAAATATCTCACAAACACCAATTTTCACAAACAACAACAAACTAACTTATATATATGAAAGTACACTTTTTACAAACACAATTTTTAATTACACAATCACACATATTAAACATACTAATTATAAATCAGAGTCGAAAAAAAGCCACAACACTAAATTCTGTCACAAAACTATACACACAATCAAAGTTCAAAATTCTTAAGCAAAAAACAACAAATAAAACAAACCAAATTAAATCCACATCCACACAATTATACACAATTATACTAAATATATATAATGTTCTAAAATAGATAGAGAATTTAAAGTCTTCAATTATTACGCCTCTTTTTCAGTGCTTTCTCCTCCTCTGATATCTCCCATAGATTAAGTTGTAGAATTATCAAAACGAGAATCGATCTTTTGAATTTTCTTCGATCCACCCTTTTTCTTTATACATTCAAACTAATCCTTCTTCAAAAGTTCCAGTGTGATCAAAATTTTCTTTCATTCTCCAATCTAGGTGATCAAAAAGGTATTTAAGATCTCCTACTGCATTTATAATACTCTGAAGATCCCTTTCAATTTTCTTCAGTTTCTTTTTCAAAGCAAGTGAACTTCCAATTGTTGATGGTATTAATGGAGTTGAAGCATGTGAAGATTGATCTATGATGGCTTCTAATACTTCATTTTCATTTCCATAATAATTCTCATCTATAGGATTCATGGGCTCCCAAGGTAATAAAGTCTTTTCTGAACTTTCATATAGAACTTGGGCTTGACTGCAAATTCAAAAGATGGTAGATGGATGCCTAAGTCCATAAATTGGTCCATTAGTAATGATACCCATAATAGATTTAAATAGAATAGATCCTATATCAATGGGTTTTTCCATTTGAATGCAGTAATTTAAAATAGCACATTCTTTGGTAACTCTACTAATTTTCATAGTAGGGAGTAATTTTGCAGCAATAAAGAAATTCCATTGCTTCGAAATTATAAGTAATGAAGTGGAGAAACTAACATATCCTTTATCTCGTATCTCCCACATATCACTTTCATCAGTCATAAGATTATACACGTCTTACATCAAATCTCGTGTAGGAATGAAATTTGTATAATGACAGATTGGAATGTTGTCCATCATATACAATTCATTAATCCTTGCAGGAGTAAATGGCACAGCCTTACCTCATACGAAGACAACACCTTGAGTAATTTCATATAAGTTTGCATAAAAATCTTTCACCAAAGGTACGGCAACCGCATACGTAGTGTAACACATAACTTCCCAATGCCTTTGTAGAATGATTTTATCAAGCGAACCAGTAGGATTGATCACTCCATGATTAACCAATCCTCTTTCCTTGATCAATCTTCTCTTCATAATAACTTTATTGTATAATTGCTACACGTCGAAACTAATAAACTTTCTTTTGTTGAAAACTCCATACCTCAAAGTATTTCTAGAATTAGAAGCCATGGAATCTGAAAATAGTAAGTTACTAGGTGTCCAAGGATGTTTCTAGGCCTTTCCAAACTTTTCCCGGCGGTTATTATGAAGTGAAATCATGTCAAAACCAACCAAAAGTCGTCTAAAACCGTCTAACCGCACTCGGTGCAGTCGGTGCTCCCGATTGGCACTACCGGCGTTGAAGTCCGTTATTGTGCGCAATAAAGCACTGGTCTGCCAAAGGTCAAAATAAATGTCTTAACCTTTCCTAAGTCATTAATTAAATTATTTTAAGTAGTAACAACAATTGCATGAATCTTAAAATCAATTAAGAAAATACACACAAAAAAATTTAAAGCAACTAATCTCAATTCATTCTGATAATTATGAGTTGTCTCCCACAAAGCACTTGGTTTAACATTGTCAACCTGAAGTAACCAGTGCTTATTCTGGTTGACCCAACATCATTTGATTATTAAATTTATGTTGAACCCCTACTAAATAAGGTTTCAGTCTGTGACCATGCACTTTAAATACTTTCCCAGCTTTAGGATCTTTGATATCCACAGCTCCATGAGGATAAACTTTTATCACAACAAATGGGCCCATTCACCTGGAATTAAGTTTGCCTGAAAATAATCTTAACCTTGCATTATATAGAAAAACTTGTTGCCCTGACTGAAAATTTTTAATAAAAATCTT
>NW_018165437.1:435928-456377 GCF_001263595.1 Phalaenopsis equestris | reverse complement strand
AATCCAATTTTTAAGGATTTACAACTTTTTCTAAAATGCGTTTAATTTCACGATTCGATATTTCTGCTAGACCACTAGTTTGAGGATGATAAGGAGTAGAGAATCTATGCATTATATCATATTTCTTGATTAATTTTTCGATTCTCTTATTCCTGAAATGAGATCCTCCATCAGTACTGATTACTCTCAGAATTCTATATCTTGTAAAAATATTTTTAATTAAAAATTTAGAAACACTTCGAGTGTCACATATAGGCACAACTATAGTTTCAATCCACTTAGATATATAATCAACAACAAGTAATATATATAAAAAGTAATATATATAAATTTTGCTTCTTCTTCTTCTAAATCCAAATTATGCTGCTGATATGGAGTAAAAACAAGGTGAGTAGGAAACTGAACTGAATGATCACCTTTTATGTATCTCACCAATGCATCATCATAAGCAGCATCATATTCAAACTTCTGTCAAATCAAATCATCTGTGTGAGCATTTCTGGCATCCAGCTAGCAAAATCCTATATGCAGTTATATTTTTTCCAAAATGTCCTCCAAATTCAGAATCATGACATCTTTCAATTATCTGTTGAGTTTCTTCATAAGGCACACATCTTCTAATAATTTAATCTTTACATTGTTTATATAAATATGGGTCATCCCAAAATTAGTCTTTCGAATCATAGATAAATTTCTTTAATTATGGATTCTTGATATCAGGTGGTAGAATGTCACTTACAATATAATTTACTATATCAACATACCACGGTACATCCATTTCATCAATACTATATAAATGTTTATCAGGGAAATTTTCTAAAATTTCATTTGTAAAATTAGTTAATATTTCCATTTCTATTCTAGACAAATGATCAGCTATTTGATTATCATTTCCCTTTCTATCTAAAAGGTAAAATCAAACTCTTGCAATACAAGTATCCATCTAATTAATCTTGGTTTAGCATCCTTCTTTTGCATCAAGTATTTAATAGCAGAATGATCTGTATGCACTATTCATTTAGTTCCAATTAAATAAAATCTAAATTTATCAAAGGCATAAATAATAGGTAATAACTCTCTTTCAGTAGTAGTATAATTAATTTGAGCATTATTTAGAGTTTTACTAACATAATATATAACTTTAAAAACTTTATCGTGCCTTTGTCCTAATACATCCTCAATATCATAATCACTAGCATTACACATTATTTTAAATGGTTTTTCCCTGTCAGGTGATAGTATTATAGGTGTAGTGACTAATTTTTTCTTTAATAACTCAAATGCTTTTATTTATGCATTCCTCATTAAAATTAAATTTTGTATCTTTTTCTAAAAGCTGGCATAGGGGTTTAGTTATTTTTGAAAATTTTTTTATGTAGGGCCTATAAAAACCAGCATGTCCTAGAAAACTTCTCATCCCTTTTACATTTTTCTATAACCTGAAATTTTGCAGGATCTACTTCCATACCTTTTTCAAAATTTTTATGCCCAAAAACAATAATTTCTACAACCATAAATTGACATTTTTCCCAATTTAAGACTAGGTTGATTTTTTCACATATCTCCAAAACTTCATATCTCCAAAACTTTTTCTATCTCCAAAACTTTTTCTAAATTATTAAGGCACAACTCAAATGAAGTCCCAAATACAGAAAAATAATCCATATATACTTCCATTCCATGCTCTATAAGATTGCTAAAAATTGACATCATGCATCTTTAAAATATTGCAGGTGCATTGCATAGTCCAAAAGACATTCTACGAAAAGCAAAAGTTCCATATTGGCTTGTAAACGTTGTTTTCTCTTGATCCTCTAGAGCAATTGGAATTTGGTGATATCCGGTATATCCATCTAGAAAGTAATAGTATTTGTTCCCAGCCAATATATCCAACATTTAATCTAGAAAGGGCAAAGGAAAGTGATCTTCTCAGGTGGCCATATTTAGTTTTCTATAGTCAATACAAATTCGCCAAACAGTTACTTGTCTTATTGGTATTAATTTATTTTTCTCATTTTCTTCAACAGTCATTCCACCTTTCTTTGGAACACATTGAATTGGGCTTACCCAAGCATTATCTAAAATAGAATATATAATTCCAGCATCTAACCACTTTAAAATCTCTTTTTTAACAACTTCTTTCATTATTGGGTTTAATCTTTTCTGAGGATCCGCTTTAAATTCATATTGTTCATCTAATAAAATTCTATGCAAATTGAATGACTAATTCTTTTAATATCTGCTAAAGTTCAGTATCTAAACCAAAAATGTAGATGGCTCTCCTAAAAATACATACTTTAAATGCGCAGGTAATATCTTTAATTCAAGTTCAACTGGCTTAATACTTGAAGGGATATGATTTTTATTATCTTTTTCCAACAAGTCTAACGTTTAAAATTTTCCTTGAATATAATCCAAATCTTCTTCTTTAATTTCATCATCATTCTCAAAAATTTCTCCTTGCTTAAATTTATCTTCCAATTCTTTCTTAAACTGCTCATTACTTAGATAATCAACTACTTCTATCCTGAAACATTCATTATCTTTTTCTATTGTGGGATATTTCATAGCTTTTGCTATATTAAATTTCACTTATTGATCATTAACTCCCATAATTAATTCTCCTTTTTGCACATCTATTACAACTCTCCCTGTTACGAGAAATTGTCTCCCTAAAATAAGGGGAATCTCTTTATCTTCCTCCATATCCAAAACTATAGAGTCTACAGGGAAAATAAAATTATCCACTTTTACTAGTACATCTTCTATAACTCCTTTTGGATAAGTTATTGATCGATCAACTAACTGAAGAGTTACAGTAGTAGGGGAAATTTCTCAAAAATCTAAATGTTTAAAAATTGATAAAGGCATAAGATTGATACTCGCTCCTAAATCACACAAAGCTTTTCCATAAAACTTTTCTTCAATTGCACAAGGTATAATAAAACTACCAGGATCTTTTAGTTTTTTAAGAAGCTTTTTTTGAGTAATAACACTACACTCTTCACTAAGTCCAACGGTCTCATGAACTATAAACTTTCTTTTCTTGTTTAATACATCCTTCATAAATTTAACATAACATGACATTTGTTCCAAAGTTTCAACAAAAGGAATATTTATCATTAACTTCTTAAGGATTTCCAAAAAAATTGTAAATTGTTTATCTTTATTCTTCTATTTCAGTCTTTGAGAAAACATAGGTAATGGTTTTTCTACAGGGCTCTGTGTTTGTTCATTTTCCTGTTGATCATTTTCCATTTCTTCCTTTTCTTCATCAACTTCAGTTTCTCTTTGGATCCTTATTTCAACTTCTTTTCCACTTTGTAATTGAATAGCTTTAATTTATTCTTTATTTTGATCTTTTGGATTAACTTCCACAGTACTTGGAAGAATTCTAGAAGATCTATTACTAAGTGCAGTAGCAATATGTCCTAATTGATTTTCATTATTTCTAATAGCAGCCCCTTGATTCTGTATTTGATTTCCTATATTCAACATTATTGTATTTATAGTGTTTAAAGTTTCATAAGATGATTGAGTATCAATAATCTATCCTAGTGAATTCTCCTCTAATACTAGGGGTACTTGAGAATAATTCATTCTCATTTGATCAATCTTTTTAGAAATAGCAGCAATTTGAGATGCCAAAATAGACATTACATCAGAATCATTAATACTAGCTACTCTCTTAGGATTTACCCTTTTCAGAGGGCCATTGAAAATTATTAGTAGTCATTTCTTTAATTAAAGAATATGTTTCATCAAAAGGTTTTGACATTAATGAACCACCCGCAACAACATCTATAATAGATCTCAGTGATCCTACTAATCCATTGTAAAATGTTTGAATTATTAACCAATCTGGTAAAGCATGATGTGGAAATTTCCTAAGAAGATCTTTAATTCCCAGGCTTCATATATCAATTCCCCTTCAAACTGACAAAAGGATATAATATCATTTCTAAGCTTAGCGGTTTTCGAGGGTGGAAAATATTTAGCCAAGAATTTCTGTGATAGTTCTCTCCAAGTTTTAATAGATCCAAGTGCTAATGAATTTAAGTAAGCCTTAGCTTTATCCCTTAATAGAAAAGAAAAAAGTCTAAGCCTAACAACATCATTAGACACTCCGTCATATTTAAATGTAGCACAAATTTCAAGAAAACTAGCAAGATGTAAGTTAGGATCTTCAGTAGGTGATCCTCCAAACTGATTATTTTATATCATTTAGATAATAGTGGGTTTAAGCTCAAATGAATTAACATGGTTCCTTACAAATTAAAAAAAAAAAACAATAAAAATATGTAATCATGTGCTCAAAGGAGATTTTATATCCTCTTTTGACATCATCTATTAAGCATCTAAGAAAAAGCCGACCGAAAGGACAAATTACTAGCTGCGAAATTTGCCTCCATGCATTCCTTTTTAAAATCTCCTCTGTTTCCTCTTTCTTTCAAATAAAATAAAAAATATATATATATATAAATAATAATAATAATAATAATAATAATTTTTTATGGTATATATATTATCTCTAAATTTCCTAATTTTTCAAAACTATTTAATTCAACCGTTACCTTCCCCACGCAACAACGCCAAAAACTTGATCCTACATTTTTGTTGCAATAGATTGTGTAAGATTTAATTAAATATAATCAATTAATATTTAGATTCTACGCAAGTATATGTATCCTTATCAAGTAATAATGGACTTTCTATTTAAGTCCCAAGTATCGATCCTACGGGGAAGGTTTAAATTGGAAATGACAAATTTGCTAGGATATTCACAAAAAGTCAATTGAAATTACTTTCACTAATTTCAATTGTTGAGATGTAATCAAAATTAAATTTCTAAACTATTATCAAATCAAATATGCAAAATTTGAAACAGTAAATACTAATCTATTAACTATGTTTATGTAACGGAGATTCTTATGTGGAAAAACATCATTCCCACTACAATGAGGCTATAGTAAAATGAGATGAGATAAATGTTCATAATATGTATTGTGCCAAATAGGAGCAATTTTAGTTCTCTACCCTGATACAATGCATAGAAAATTATTGGCTAATCTCAGTGTTTAGTCCCTAAATCTGTGGCTAGGATAGGAAAATATCGGCTCCCCCTTCCCTTCCCCTAAAGGCTAGCTCTCGCTTCAGTTTTTAAATACTAAGACTGAATTGAAGATTTTAGTCTGTCACCCTAAAGGTTTTCCAATTCTACACGCAACAAAGAATATTTTCTTATTTATTTGCACTTAATTTCATAAATGATGTTATCCTTTATAGAATCAAATGTGATCTTTACTCTGTTGTAGAACTCATATTCTATTTCCCGGATCATATGTTTCACAACACATTTTAACAATTCAATTGGCTAGATCAAAAAGTAAATTAAGTTTGGAGTTAAAAACCATCACAATTTATTTTACATTTTAATATTGGAACATTCATATTATCTCTTCATTTCACCATATCTCAGAGTATGGAGAAAGATAGAAGGAACTACTCAGACTTCATGAGAAAAAAATAACAAAACACAAATTTTAAATATAAAATAAAGTTCATACAACACTAATAAACAAATAATACTTATCTGAAAACTCTTTCTCAAAGCAAATCTTTTGTAGCTTTTCCTTAGAAATGCAGGAAGAAGATATCTCTCACTTTTCTCCTTTTCCAACACTCTTACAGAAAGTTTCACACTAAATCTCACCACAAAAACTATAAACTATGAAAACAAAATCCCTAATTGACTCCAATAGGAATAGAATGATGTGGTGCGAAAAATGGAAGTAGAGGAGTGAAAAACGTAGAGGAGCCCATTTTCTGAGGAAATTTGGCCACAAATAGAGCCCAAGGTTGGTTCTCCAAGAGGTGCCTCCAAAAACTCTTCAAAAAGTCATCCAAATACATTGAACATTCTAGAAATGGGGTCTGCACTGCCTTTGCCGCCGTCGGCGCTGGTAAAAAATCTCAGTGTTAATTTGTTTTGCGCCGTCGGCGCTGAGTAAAAAATCTCCGTGTTAATTTGTTCTGCGTCGTCGGCGCTGCCCTCGGCGCTGCCAGCGCTGAGCATTTATTTAAAAATGTCATTTTGACTCCAAATTTTATTCTTTTTTGCTTTTTTTTTTGCTTTAAGCCCTAAAAATCAACAACCTGCAAGAAAACATCAAAATACCATCCATTAAAGTGCAATATCATCAAAAATAGGTATAAAATATGGGTCTAAAAATGCATATATTTTTGGTGTATCATTGATCTGGTGCCTAGGCGCCAGACAACAGAGAACTTGACGCCTAGGCGCCAGAGGCGGTTATCTAGAAGATCTATTGAATTTGGATGAATTTTGAAAAGGTGCTTGAAGAAACTTATGTGGATTTTGAGAGCTCTAGTTAATAAGACTTCTAGAGATTCAAAAGAGAGACTTTTGGAGGAAGAAAATGGAGTCTTTTATAGAGAAGTGGATTCTTCCTAAAGAGGAGAAAGTCTTGGAGGCTTGCTTATACTTGGAGGAGAGGAGAATAAGTGAGAGATATATTCTTCACTACTATTCTAAGCAAGTTTGGAGAGGAGTTGTAAGGAGAGTGAGAGACTAATTGGAACAAGAAGGATTGCTTGGGAAGGAATTTAAGATAAGCTGTGTACATTGTTTAACTTACTTTGTTTTGTCTTATAAACTTTTATTTATCAATAAATCCATGTGTTGTTATTTCTTCCTCTTGAGATCTGAGTAGTTTCCTTTGTCTTTCTCCCTGCATTGAGGAATAATTATGTATAGGAATGTAGTTTAGTAGAAGTGCTTTTAAAATTCCATAAGTTGTGATGATTCAAACTCTATGCTTAATTTACTTATCAATTTGGCTAATTAATTTGTTAAAATCTGTTGTAAAATGTAGTGACATGAAATGGACCATGTTCCAACATAGTAAGAATCACATCTAGTCTCATGGATAAGAATGTAGTCCATGAGGTTAAGTGAAAATAAATATGAAAATAAGTTTTAATTAGTATAGAACTGAAGATTTTAGGCTGAAAAACTAAAATCTAATTTGCTCCAGATGTTTGGAAACTAAAGCGAGAGTTTAGCCCTCAGGTGGGGGGAGTGAGAACTCTAGAGTGAGGGCTAGTATATTCCCAGCCTAACCACAGGTTTATAGACCAAACACTAGATTAACCATTGTTCTTTATGCACTTTATAGAGAGTAAGGAATATAATTACTCCAAATTGGCACAATACCTTAGTTATGAGTAAAATTATTTTTCTACAATAATTATAAACTTATTGCAAGGGGAAGGATGTTTTATAAAAATTTGAACTCTTCATACATTGTTAATTTATAGTAGTGGGAACTTTACATTTTAAAACCTTTTTTGATTATGCTGCATTTACATTTTGCGTTTGCTTAACATACTTATCATTCCTTTAATTCTATAGGATTAGATATTACACAAGAACTTGCGATCATTTACTATTAAATTTTCTACAATTTAAAATTAGGTTTTAATAAAGTCAATTTTACAAGAATTTTGGCTATCTCCGTGGGATTGATACTAGGGTTTTTAACATAAAATCATATATCACTTGAAACATTACTTATACTTGTGTAGTACCCCTAGTGTGTAAAACATTTTTTTATTATCTTCGTATACTTTTTAATTTTGCACACTAGCCGTTGAATATAAATTAGGTCGAGCTTTTGGCCATATTTCTGAACTTAAATAATTGCGTAATTATGGGTCAGGTCATTAAGTTTGAGCTTTATTGTGCTTAGGGGAAACCCCATAGGATTGGGAGCTTTGTGCTTCGCCTACGAATCCAAAGAGCAAAACCTACCACTTTTCCTTTTCTAGAAAAAAAATCTGAAAGACATGGTTGTCCTAATCCCATTATTTGTACAGGTGGTTCAATTTGGATAAATGCTTGAGACCTATTGAGTGAGAAGATGACAAGGTTCCTCTAGTATTTTCCTCCTCAAACTATTGAGAATCCTCTTCACGAGAGATTCTCCCACTCATGTCATTCAAAAGGAGGCGGGTGTCTAGTTGGCTTGCAAAATAAGGCGTTGGCACACTTCTTCATCACTCGCTTACCCGGGCTTCTTGTGGGATCTTTAGGATGATCCCTAATTTGTCATCAAGCATGAAAAGAATTCTACTTCATGTATGTATTTGCATTCACTTTTGTATGTTTGGCAAGAATTTTAAATTGCATCCAAAATATCCTATTTTGCATGTGTTGTTGATTGGTCACCCACTTAATCAACATGATCAACACATATTTTCATCGATTGGATCAATTGAATGACACCGACTTAATCACATCAAAATGTCTATTCTCTGCCGCTTAGCCTCCCACGTTGGACTTACAGACGCCCTCCAGGTTTAGGAATTATTAGAAAATTGTATCATATTGCATGTCTTAAAGAGAAGTCACCATGCTTCTCTAACCCGACCGAGCCAGTATAGATTTCCACATGGGTGGTTTTCTAATGCGTTTAAGGTGCTAGAGGCTTCCCCGACTCAGAAGAGGAGTAAGTCATTTGTTGAGACTATTTTTTTTGTTTTGTAGCTAGACCTCTCCTGTGTTTTCCAATCTAGCGACATCCTCACCATTTAGTTTGGTACAAGTCCCACCTATGCTCTTCCTACCTACATAGGTTCATAGGATTACATTTCTCTTCTTTTGAACTTAGGACTACCGAGGTTCCCTTAGATGATGCAATTCACGGATTGCTGATGAGGGAACTTCAGTTATGTTGGGTTGACTGCCTTTACGACCAGGTAGAGTTGGGGTTGTAATAGCTTAAGTTGAGAGATCTGTGGTATCCTGACCAAGCTATCTCTACCTGATTAAGATACTTGATCCCCTTTTCTTTTATATAGTTTTGCTTCTGAATCCACTTCTAAGAACTAGATATAAGTTTCTTGACAACAGAAGCCAAATACTTGATCCCTGTCTGATATGATAGTACTACGATGTATATGCAGTTAGATTCTCAATTCTCTTTATTTATATTTCTTTTTTACAATGGTGCCAAATACTTGAGTCCGAGGCAAGTTAGAGTACAACTTTTATATTTAAATATTGGGATACTACGCAAGTATACGTATCATTATCAAGTAATATATGAATTTTTGACTAAGCCCAGAAATATCTAACCCACATGGAGAACTACAAACTCTTAAGAAGAAATTAGATATCAAACTCTACTTTGAAAAATAGTCTTACTCAAACTATATATACTATGGTTGGAATGAAAAATTAATTCTTTTTAGTAATTTTGATAATTGAAAATAAATTAAACAACTAATTAAATTTAACTAGATTTTTTTTTGTGAGATGAAGGCAATACAAATAAAATATTATTTTCCTTATCATGAATCTATAACAAGTATATGAACTATGTTGTGGAAGAATTTAAATTGTTTTGTGCCATATAGGAGCAATATTATTCTTTACCCTTACTAGAGATGCTATAAAGAATATTGGTTGATCTAAAGTTTGAATAGTCCTAAAGACATGCTAGGTAGGGAAGATACTAGCTCTCACTCTAGAATTCCCCCCATCTCCCTCCACCTGGGGGCTAACTTCTTGTATCAAGACCTAAAACAATAGACCAAATTGGGGGATTTAGTTTGTCAGTCTAAATTCCTCTAAGCCTACACCCTTCGAAGTTTATTTCCCTATTTATTTGCGCTCAACCATATGAATTACATTCTCATCCATAGAATCTCATGTGATTCTACCATTAGTTGACTGAGACAATACCTTCACAGATCTTACATGTTCTCACAATAAATTTTAACATCTCAATTGACCAAATCAAGAAGTAAATGAAGTACAAGGATTAAATCATCATAACTCATTCGAACATTATAGATAAATACTTCACACAACTTCCTTCCGACATTTAATTACTTATCATTTTAAGGAAAAAGATAACGAAAACTACTTAAAATTCATGAAGAAAACATAACAACACTTAAGTTTAAAAGTAGAAATCATGTAAAAACACAAGAAGTCTAAATTAAAACCAAAATGTAGTTACAAAGATAAAAACTTATCTTAAATTCCTCTCTACCAAACTTTTGAAGTTCCTTTAAATCTCTTCCTTCCTCTTATAACTCTCCTTTTCTTCTCTCTAAAAATATCATAATTCTTCTATGATAAGAGGGAGGGGGGGGGGGGGGGGGGGGGGGGGTAATTCAATCCAAGTCTTCATTTTTTATAGTTGTCCAAAAGATGCTTTTGTATCTCTTCAAAATGTGTCCACATTTAATGAATCTTCAAAAAGTTGCCTCTTTTAAAGAGCCATTTCAACATATTTTCATGCCCATTAACTGTAATTCACATTTTCACCAAGAGTTGCTTCAAACGCCCCATCAAAATTAGTCCAAATTAATTGAACTTCTGACGCGTAAGCGCAAGGTCTTCAGCGATTAGGCGCGACCTTCTCTGTCTCTTAGAGCTTAAACGTCAGTCCTAGGTGCTTAAGCGCCACAGTTCATTTTCACCCCTTCTTCATTTTTCCAAATTTGATCTTTTTCACTCCTTTCAGCATATTTCATCCATTTAATTGTACCTTAAATGAAAACACACAAATACCTTCCATTAAAGTGAAAGATCCTCAAGCATGGGTATAAAAATGTGTACATAAATGTTATATATTTTAGGTGAATCAAAATCTCCCAAACTTAAAACGTTACTTATCCTGAAGTGACACTCCAATTTTTCAAAACCAAAATAAGCAGATTATGCATATGAGTTTTTTTAGGATATTTTAAAATTTTGTTCTAGAAAGATAGTAGTCCAATTTAGAAAAAAACTTTTGTAAATGAGACCATCTTAGAGTTTAGAAATCTTTAATGTAAAGAAGTATGAAAATATGAGTTCCTATTTAGTTCAGAGATACTTATAGATTCACCAAATATAAGGTTTAGGCATTGTATCTCCCCCACTTAACATTTTTATTAAGAATAATTATACTTACTATATTATATCCTTAAGCTTATGAGTTTCTCAAGTCTTATACTTTAAAAAGATCAGATGTGGAACCAATTTTTGATTAGGCACTAATCCTCAAGCTTATCTTCCCTTTTTCAACTTTACTTTACTTTTTTTTTTTCTATTTTTTACTTTTCTTTTTTTTAGGAAAGGATTACTATATATGGATATGCCTTTAATGGTTTTAAATTCCACTTCTCCTTTCTTAAAGCTATATATATATATATATCCTTTACTTAAAAATATAACAATAGTTTTGAAATTTTTTTTTAATAAAAGAAAGTTAAGTATTGAAAATAAAAGTCTAATCCTTCTACATTTTTCAAAAATACAACTTCTCCTACTAAAGATATCCTACTAAAGATAGTTACACGAGATATTTATCATTTATACACTAAAAAATTTTAACTTAAAATTTTTCTTCATCACTATAAATTTCAACTAAGTTCTCTACTCATTTCTATATTCAAAATTTTACTTCTCTTTTTACTTCCCTAATATAACTTCATAAACATAATCTTAATCATTTTTTTTTCAAATCAAAATCAAACTTTTTTGTAGCACATTTGAGAATAAATAAAATTCAAGTTTTGAAAATTGTTTTTCGTTCCCCCCAAATTTAAATTTTTAATAAGATAAAATATTTTAGCATAATATATAAGTAGGAAAGAATGAAAACTAAAAATAACATGCTTACAAGAATTTTTATATCCTAAATATACAAGTATAAAAATTAAAAAAGGAGTAAAAATAAATTGATCAAATTTTAACTGTATTTTAACATATATGAGATTCAACTGACTTTTATGCAGTACTGGATAACATAAAAGCAAATAAACACACACTAACATAAATTTATAACTACAACACAAAGAAAATACATGGTAGTAAATTGAAAATTTAAACAACAAATTCTTAAGTGAACGTTAGCAATATTCTAAACCTTCCTAATATCTCTGGAATAAGTTCTTCACGAACCAATAAAATACACTAAACAACAATGTTCACACAATTACTACCACAAAAATAAAACATAGCCACTCACAACAACGTAAGAAACATTTCTAAACATCAAAAAAGTATCCAACACAACAAAACACATATAACAGAAGTAGTCCAAACAACTACAACAAACAACAACATATCAAAGAGTAGCAGTCCAAACAAATACAACACATAAAAGTTCATACAATTTAGAAATAAAATATTCAAATCAATCCTCTTCCTCCTCCTCATCATCATCCCAAAAATTCATAGGCTCATAATGAGGGTAATGTGGATATGAAGGAAATACCATACTTTGGTCACCTTTGATAAGGCTTTCCAAAGATATGTGTGATATTTTTCTTCATAGCCACTATGTCTCTTAAAATAGGTATCAATATGTCCTACATAATTTCTAAATTCAGTACCTTATCTGCAGTGTAATTGATGTTATCTTAATATCCTATGCATTAATTGTGACTGCGCATTAGGACTAGTCAATTTGCTTTGTGATGTAGATGCTCGCGAAGTAGAAGCACGACATGTAGAAGCACCAGAACTTCTTGAAAATCATCCTTTCCAACTAAATATAGAATGCTTTGAATAATATTTCACTTTGACACTCCTAATAAGCTTTAGTTGTTGCAGAATCTCCTCCCAACTATCAAATCTCACACCGGTCTGCTCACATAAATAAAAGATTAAGGAAGCGAATCCCAATCCAGCAGTAGTGGTAACTCTGACGGAACTAGTGATAGCCTGATAGATTAAGAATCCAATATCAATCAGCTTTAACTACTAAATATGGCAGTTCAAAATTTCTCTCTCTCTTGTAACTTCACTTAGATTATTTGTAGGGAGTAGATGAGCTGAAATAAAATAGTGCCACACTTTTGCCATGGCATCAAGCTTTGACGCAAGAAAATTCACTCTCCTATCATTCGTTATTTTCCACAATCCTCTTCCCACAGTCAATGAAGAATTAATCTCATCTAAATCTCCTTTAGAAGGATTATAAATTGAATAAAAACATAACAGACTAGGTGGTAGATGGTAAAACAAATTGATTACCTTAGGGGTAAAAGCTAATGATTTCCCTCTCACCATAACCTGTTCTTCCTCTGCATCAGAGAGATTAACATAAAACTTCTGAATAATAGAAAGTACCAATACAGCAGAAAAATAACAGAAACGCTACCACTGTCAGCAAATTATCAAATCTTCCACAGCTCTACCTGGATTTTTAAAACACCACCCAGAAATCAACTTTCTTGATAGCATCACTTCTGCATATTGATCCTAAGCTTTTGAACTGACAAATTTACTTGAATCGAAAGTAGACTTCCCCTTCCTTCTCTTCATCTTTGGTGTCATTTTCTAAAAAATCACATAAAAGTTACAATAAATGATAAACTCAAGTCTAAATCACTAAACTTAACTTCCAAAAGCTTAAACTATCATTTCTATGTATTTTCCTAAATTTTTCATAATTTTTCACCATGAATAGTGACTTTCGTATAATTCAACAATGTGCTCCAAAAATATGGAAAAAATAAAAAATTTCTACATATAAGTGAAGCTCTTACCTTGAGAAGATGAAATCTAGCAAATTTCCTTCAATTCCACCAAGAAATCTTCAACTTTGGAGATGCCCTAGATCTAAAATCGCCAATTCAAAAGGAATAAGATGACGTCGGGAGGGAAAAAATGGTGATTATTGGCTCAAATTTTTTCCCTTTAATTGTTCGCGAACTGGTTTTTGTGAACTGGCGCTTAAGCGCGACTGGTTCGACTCTTAGGCGCCCACCTCTTGGGTAACCAATGCTTAAGCAGGGGGTTTTGGCGCTTAGGAGCTAGTGCAAAATTTTGAATATTTTTCATTTTTAAGAAATGCACATCTTGCTTAAGTCATCCACCCCTAAATGGTCATATAAATCTTAATATCTATTTTCCTCCCCTTCTATTCTCCTCTTTCTCAAAATTCACAAATTTTCACAATGTTGATTCAACATTAAGTAACACATAATTTTTCACACAAATGAACACTTTCATTAATTTTTCTAAACAAATACAAACATTAATATTTAACAAATACAAACACTTTCACAACAAAACACATGTTTTCTTCAATTTACTCTTGGATGAGAACTCCTAAACACATCAATTCAAATTCAAAACAAACTTAACACCAAAACACATAAAACAAACAAACACTAATTACAAACAAACAAACTAGACTCTCAGACTTAATTCCATTCTTCCTCCAGTGGAACATATCCTTTCCTTTCACTTGTTTCTCCTGGGGCATTCGAAATAAAGATTTGGTAAAACAGACGGTGATGAAGAACTCTTATTGAGTTTTCTTCAATCTACTTGTTTTTCAAATACATCGTCGTGTACGCTTCTTCTATATGACATGTATGACTGAATTACATTTTGAGTTACCATCCGATATGCTCCAAATGTGGCTTAGTTTCATTCACTTTTGCTTTGATTGAAGCCACGACAACCTCAATCTTTGCAATCTTCTCGGCTATTCCTTCTGTACTAAAAGCTATGAATTCACAAACCTCTTCTTAATGGCTTCTTCTTTCTTTTTCATTTCAATCTCCCAAGCAGATATTATTCTAAGTTATCTCACTCTTTTTCTCTTCACGTAGAATTTAGGATGAAAATTTGAAGTGGGAAAAAAATTTTCACCATTCCTATGTTATTTATAGGCCTTGGATGAAGCCTAGACCCATTACTCACATTCACAAACAACCAAAACACGTTTAAAGCCACTAAACCATGTTTAATCCTTCTAGAATATTAATTCTACATGTTTTTGAACTGTCACACTTAAGTGTCGAGTGTTTGCGCTTAAGCACCGATACTTACTTTAACACATGTTTGCTTAACGTCCAAATATGCATTCTAACTCATCTAAGTCATCAATTAAAGTCTTATAATCCACACTATATCATTATATATTAAAAAATACTACCACGTTTCTCCTAATCAAACACAACATCATATCATTTAATATAAATAAACACAGATAATTATGGGTTGCCTCCCACAAAGTGCTTGGTTTTACGTCGTCAGCTCGATGTAACCAATGCTCATTCTGGTTAACCCAACAACATAAGATCATTTAATTTAAGTTGATCCCCTAAAAAATTGGGCTTCAGCTTGTGACCATTCACTTTGAATATTTTCTTAGTTTTAGGATCTTTGATATCCACAACTCCATAAGGATAAACTTTTATCACAATAAATGGGCCCATCCACTTGGACTTAAGTTTTTTTTGAAATAATCTTAATCTTACATTATATAGCAAAACTTGTTGCCCTCACTCAAAATTTTTAGTATGAATCCTCCGATCAAGCCACATCTTCATCATTTCTTTATAAATCTTAGCACTCTCATAAGATTCATTTCTAATCTCTTCAATCTCATTTAATTGTAGTAGTCTTTTCTCACCAACTTCTTTTAAATTATAATTAAATTTCTTAATAGCCTAATATGCTTTATGCTCAAGTTCAACTGATAAATGACAAGCTTTCCCAAGTATTAGCATATTTGGGGACATTCCTATAGGAGTTCTATATGCAGTCCTATAAGCCCACAAAACATAATCAAGTTTGACTGACCAATCCATTTTTGTTAGATTCACATATTTTCTTAAAATTGTTTTAATTTCATGATTGGATAATTCAACCAAACCCTTTGTCTGAGGATGACAAGAAGTAGTAATTTGATGGTTGATTTGATATTTATTGTATAATTTCTCCATTATTGCATTTTTAAAATGACTTCCCCCGTCAGTTATGATCACTCTCAACATCCCAAATATACAAAATATGTTCATTTTTAATAAATTTGTAACATTTTGAGCATCACATCGAGGTAAAGCAATAGCTTCTATCCATTTGGATACATAGACTACTACTAACAATAAATATAAATTTTTGAAAGATGGTATAAATGGTCCCATGAAATCTAATACCCAAACATCAAATATCATTACTTCTAACATATAATTAAGGGGCATCACATTTATTCTAGAAATATTACCTACACGTTGACATCGATTACAAGTTTTGATATAAGCATTAACATCTCTAAAGATTGTAGGTAAATATAATCCAGATTGCAAAATTTTGTATGATGTTTTATCAACACCAAAATGTCCCCCAAAACATGATTTTTTTAGATAATTTCATAAGTTTCTTTTAAACGCGCACATCTTTGAATAATTAAATCCTTTCCTCATTTATATAAAAATAGGTGATCCCAAAAATAAGTCTTAGCTTCAGATAAAAATTTCCTCTTATGTTAGTATGTCAGACCATATTGTATAATATCACTAACAATAAAGTTCATAATTATGACATACCATGGAAACACCACTCATTAATATTGAACAATTTTTCGTCTAGAAAATGTTCATTAATTTTTTTTTTCAAATTAGAGTGTTTTTCCTAGTTTATGGTTGGACAGATGATCAATAATTTGTTTATCATCTCCCTTCCTATCTATTATTTCAAAGTCAAATTCTTGCATAAGAAGGATCCATCTTATCAATCTTGATTTTACATCGTTCTTTTTCATTAAATATTTAATAACAGAATGATCTATATGCACAACACATTTTGTTCTAATTAAATATTATTTGAATTTATCAAAAGCATATATTATTGCTAATAACTCCTTCTCAGTTGTGATATAATTAATTTGAGCTTCATTAAGAGTTCTACTTGCATGGTAAATTACTTTAAAAATCTTATCATGTTTATATCCTAAAACGACTCCAATAGCATAATCACTTGCATCACACATCAATTCAAAAGATTTTTTCCAATCTGGTGAAACAATAATTGGTGCAGTGATTAATTTTTCTTTTAATAGCTCAAAAGCTTTTAGGTACTCCTTATCAAAATTAAAAAATTACATCTTTTTTACCTGTAGAATCCAACATGTCCTAAAAAATTCCTAATTTACCTCACATTTGTTGGGTGAGGTAAATTAGCGATCACTTGAATGTTTACTGGATTTACTTCCATATCATTTTCTAAGATATGATGTCCTTAAACAATTCCTCCTGCTATCATAAATTATCATTTTTCCTAATTAAGGACTAAATTTGTCTCTTCAAAATGCTTAAGAACTCTTGATAAATGTTCTAAGCATGATGCAAATGAAGTTCCTAACAATGAAAAATCATCCATAAAAACTTCAATTCATTTTTCAATTAAATCACAGAAAATAGCAAGAGTGCAACCTTAATATTTTCCCAGTTAAGGACTAAATTAATGACTAAATAGTTGGTGCAGTGACTAATTTTTCTTTTAATAATTCAAAAGTTTTTAGGTACTACTTATGAAAATTAAAAATTATAACTTTTTCAAGTAAATGACATAAATGTTTAACAATTTTTGAAAAATCTTTAATATATCAGTTGTAGAATCCAGCATGTCCTAAAAAGCTCCTAATTTCCCTCACACTTGTTAGGTAAGGTAAATCAACAATCAATTGAATTTTTGCAGGGTCTACTTCCATACCATTTTTTAAAATTTGATGTCCTAAAACAATTCCTACTGCTACCATAAATTAGCATTTTTCCTAGTTAAGGACTAAATTTGTTTCTTCACAGTGCTTAAGAACTTTTGAAAATTGTTCTAAACATGATTCAAATGAAGTCCAAACACTGAAAAATCATCAATAAAAACTTCAACTACTCTTTCAATTAAATCACAGAAATTAGCCATCATACATCTTTGAAATTTAGTAGTGGCATTAAATAAACCAAAGGGAAATCTTCTAAAATCAAATGTACCATAAGGACTGGTAAGAGTTATTTTCTCTTGATCCTCAAGAGCTATTTGTATTTGGTGATAACCAATATATCCATCCAAAAAATAAAAATAATTATGCCCAGCTAGTATATCCAGCATTTGATCTATAATAAGTAGTGAAAAATGATCTTTCTTACTTGTAAGATTTAATTTTCTATAATCAATGCATCTTCACCACCTGGTGACTTACCTTGTTGGTATTAACTCATTATTTTTATTAATAGTCACAATCACTCATCCTTTCTTCGAAACACAGTCAATTGGACTAACTCATGCACTATCTGAAATGGGGTAGATAATTCTAGCATCTAACCATTTTAAAATTTATTTCTTAACAATTTCTTTTGTAATAGAATTCAATCTCCTTTGAGGATCATCCCTGGGTTTGCAGTTTTATTCCATAAGAATTTTATGCATAAAAATTCAAGGACTGATTCCTTTAATATCAGCGATTGTCCATCCAAAGGCTTTGTTATAATTCTTCAAACTTTTCATTAAACTCTCTTCTTATTCTAAAGTTTGAAGAAATTATAACCAGTAATGCTGAGGAATCACCTAAAAAATATATTTTAAATGTTTAGGAAGTAACTTCAATTCTAGTTCAAGAGGTTTTTCAATTGATGGACAAAAATATTTTTATTTTTCTATCGTGTCCAAAACTTCAAAACTTTCTTAAACATAATTTGAATCCTCCTCACGAAAATCATAAAATTGCTTTGATTCCACCTCTTGCACATGTTCTAACTCTTTCATTTCAAATTTCTCTTCATAAGTTGCTTTGAACTGACATTCACTCAGATATCTTATTACATCCATTTTGTAACATTCATCATTCTTACCTTTTGAAGGATACTTCATCGATTTTGAAATATTAAAACTAACTGTTTGATCATTTATGTACATAGTTAATTCTCCTTTCTGCACATCTATCATTGCTCTTCTCGTGGCTAGGAAAGGGTTCCCTAAAATGATAGGTATCTCTTTATCTTCCTCCATATTTAGCACAATAAATTGATTGACTTTCACTAAAACATCTTCTATAACTCCCTTAGGATATGTTATTGAACGAGCTGCTAACTACAAATTTACAGTAGTAGGGGATATTTCTCCTAATTTTAGTCTTTTAAATACTGATAATGTCACAAGGTTAATGCTTGCACCTAAATCACATAAAGCTTTCCAATAAAATTTGTCTCATATTGCACATGGAATTGTGAAGTTACCAGGATCTTTGAGCTTTTCAGGAAGCTATTTCATATTATAACACTGAACATTGCACTTCTCACTAAGTGCAACAATTTCATTACCTTCAAACTTACTTTTTCTATAGAGAATATCCTTCATAAACTTCACATAGCCTGGCATTTGTTCTAAGGCTTCAACAAATAGAAAATTAATCGTAAGCTTTTTATTGATTTCCAAAAATTTTGAAATTTTTTTATCCAACTTTTGTTGATGAAGTCTCTGAGGAAATGGAGGTAGTGGCTTTTCTAAGTCAATTTTTAATGGAGGTCTCTTTAAACCTTTCAGAACGTCCTCTTTAGGCTCTTCAATTTCTTCTCTCTCTACTTCAATCTCTTTTTGAACTCTACCTTCTAACTCTCTTTCACTTCTAAGTTGAACGACTTTTACTTACTCTTTATTATGGTATTTTGGATTTACCTCTGTAATACCAGAAAGTGTTCCTTGGGATCTATTACTTAATGAATTTGCTATTTGTTCCGGTTGATTCTCAATATTTCTAATTGCAGCTCCTTGAATTTGCAACTGATTTCCCATTTGTAATACCACTTCTTCTATAGATAAATTTTTATCTTTAAATTATGGATTGCTATTAAAACTTAGAGGATAAGTAGGTCTATAATGATTATTACTGACCGACGATTTTTAATATGCTTAAAATATAAGATAAATATGGACGTAATAAATATTCAATAATTGTAAAGTCACACTTATCAACGCAAGTATATGTATCGCTCAAGTAATATAGGGCTCTAATGGAGTCTTAGATATCGATCCCACAGGGAATGATTTAGAACTGCGAACTAAGATTTTAGAAAAGCAATATTTTAATCACAACAACGAAGTTCAATTTGCTTATCTGTCACTCATAGGCAATTAAAATAAATAGGTAATTTTAATAACTATTAAATATCTAATGATATTAAGGAGGGTTTAATTGTGATATTCAATATATAAGAAAGCATCATTCTCCTTGTCAAGAAATTATAGTGAATAGATAAAGTGAATTAGTTCAATTTATATTATGCCAAATAGGAGAATACCTATTCTTTACCCTTTGGTCCAGGCATAAAGAACATTAACTAATCCTACACTTTTTTACTGAATTTGCGGCTAGGCTGGGAGGACACCGACTCTCACTTCGGAGCTCCCACGTTCCCCTCACCTGAGGGCTATCATCTACACTTCAGCACCCAAACGATAGGACCGAATTGGAGATTTTAGTCTGTCACTCTAAAATCTCCAAATCTATGCTTGATAATATTATTTCCCTATTTATTTACACCCAACTTCCAAGGGCTTTGACCTCCCTGAATCTTGGATGTAATCTTCACTTTAGTTGGAAAACGCAACATATTTTAACAAATCAATTGACCA
>NW_018165437.1:433346-435311 GCF_001263595.1 Phalaenopsis equestris | reverse complement strand
CGGCCTAGTTCAAATTTCCACATTTTGGTCCTTTTTGCTCCAAATTCGCTCCTTTTTGCATCTTTTTGCTCCAATTACCCTAATTCATCATTCATGCAACAAAACATCAAAAATACCTTTCTTTGAAGTGCAATATCATTAAAAACAGTATAAAATAGGTATGAAAATTTCAACAAATTTTCCTTGGGTCAAAATCCCCCAAACTTAACTATTACTTGTCCTCAAGTAATTTTAGGACTACATAAAAGTTATGATCTACTGTAGTAAAGTTTTAATTCAGAAATACTATAAGTTTGACTTAAATAAATATCATAGTGAGGTTTTCAAAAAGAATTCAAGTAATTGAATTAACTCTGTAACCACAAAATTATCTAGTCATCAAGTTTAAGAGTTCTAGCCTTCTATTTATTTTAAGAATGATTATATGTTGCAATATTAAGTCACTTAGAATATCTAAATGATAAGTACTTCATGAGAACTCTATTAGTAAAAGACCTATTTTATAAATATAAGTTCAGGAATGCATTTAAGTTTTCCATTTAGGTAGGTCTAGTGAAGCCAATTTTTTATTAGGCATATCCTCAAGCTTCTCCTCACTTTCATAATCTTTTCTTTCTTTTCTCTTTTTCATTTGGATTTCTTTCAATCCTATATATTTTTCTTTTCTTTTCAGGGATTGTTTTCAATCAATTTGAAACTCAAAGCATTCCTTTACCTTATAAATATTTCATAGTTTTTACATCATTGAGCCCCAATCTTTTCTTCTCAAATGAATTTCTAGATTCTTAATACTTCAAAATATAGTTTTTTTTTTACTTTAAATAGTTAACTATAATCTTATTCTCTTATACTAAATATCTTAAGTTACAAAAATTAATTTTCATTACAAAAATATTTCTTTAAATCTACCATAATATTTAAATAGTTACAAAAATATAGTTACCTGAATTAAATTCACTACATGAAATCTTATAAATAATTTTTGAAAATATTGAAATAGAGGATATTTAATAATTAATCTTTTTCTTCCCTGCCCCAAACTTAAATTTTTAAATATGAAATAATACAGGTGGAAAGAAAAACTAGAAATATAAATCATACCTCAGTATTGTAGGCATTTTCATCATTCTGAAATTTCTGCATGTCTTCTCAAATTTTTACTTCACCTAGTCTGTAATATTTGGAGCTTTCTACACATATAAATCATTAGAGGAATTTCTGGGTAATGAAATTTTGAAATAAGTATAAAACTAAAACTTTAAATAAGCACAACATTTCCTAACACAACCACAATACTAAACAATTAAAATTAAAATGCAGAATAAAAATCACATTACAATCCACAATTCTACTCAATATCTATTAAACTACACATGCACATTTAACCATAACACTAACCTTATAACAAAAATTAAAATTATCCAAGTACACATAATAATAAAAATAAAGTCCAAATACACAAACATCCATTTCTATTACAAAAGATCACAAAAATAAAAATACAAACATAAGTACATCAATTTCATTCAATATCAAAACCCCAAGCTATATCTTCATTTCTTTGATCAGCAGGTGGATTGGGTTGATACTGAGTATATCGTGGGCACTCAGGAAACATAACATCAGGCTCACCTTTGTAGTGTTGGGCCTGAGCTTCATAATTGGCTACCTCAAAATTTGAATGCCTCTGCAGGTACTCACTATCATAGTCCTGTCGATGCTCTAAACCTCTATTCCTTTCACTTATCAAGTCTATGCTTTTCAGCTGCAAGGTCAACTCATTCATCAAATCAAAGAGGGTAGGGGAACTAGAAGGTGGAAGGTCATAACTTGTAGAGGGGACATCTCTACTAGTAAAAGGTTCTTGACTTCTACTTCCAGTTCTCCATTTCTCATGGGATTCATAAGTATTCAAATTAGCTTTACTAATGGGTTTCATAGGGTAAACCCATTCTTCATCTCCAA
>NW_018165437.1:432724-433247 GCF_001263595.1 Phalaenopsis equestris | reverse complement strand
TCCCCACATTTATAGTTCTACTATTCTGAATACAGAAATTCAGAATAGCTCTATCTCTAGTTACCTCACTATGGTGATAGGTCGATAACAGAGTAGAGGAAATGAAATAGTGTCACGCCTTAGAGGTGGCATTCAGCATGGAAGCAGAAAAATTTACCCGTTCGCGTTGCTTTATCTTCCATGTTCCTTTCTCATCAGTGAAAAAGTTGATCACATCATTCAGGGGGCCTTCTATCATACTAAAGGATTCATATTGACAACTATAAGGTTTGGGACTTCATAAAAAGTGTTGATGCGGGCGACAACAAACTCAACAGGAAATCCCCTCACTTGAACAATTCCGTCATCAGAATAAATCACATTGGCGTAGAACTCCTTCACAATATTTGCATCAGCTTTATTGGTGGTGTAACAAAAGTTTTCCCACCTTCGCTCGGCAATAGCTCGTTCGATTTCTCCTCCCGGACTTTCAAAAACTCGATCTTGTATGCACTTCTTTCCTTTAAATATGGAAGTAAATTTT
>NW_018165437.1:417213-432334 GCF_001263595.1 Phalaenopsis equestris | reverse complement strand
GAAGGGGTTGGCGAATAGTGGTGGTTGACTGGTCAAAATCGTGGTTAATGGTGTTTTTTTGTGAGCGCGCTCTGTTGGAATTTTGAACCTGAGTCTCAGGAAAAATCCACCTCGGCGGCGTCGAGGGCGCCATCGGCGGGCTCTATTAATTTTGTCCAAATTCCAAATTTTTGTGATTTCGATCAATTTCAAGCCTTAACTACATCTTTTTAATCATTATAGACATAATCATTATAGACATAATTTTTAAGTGACTAAATGATGTACTTAGCACATATAAACTTTCACAACACAAAACATCACATTTATATATAAATTCCAAGGGGTACAATGTACGTTACATAACACACTTAAGTTTGGTATTTTCTCAATCTCAATACATTGATTCAGCATCGCAATCCTAGCCACAACACTCAAAACGCTGAAAACAAAACATCTTATGCTTAGTCTCAACTATACAGAAATCTAAAAGCATAATTCTAAAGCAAAGCAATTACAAAGTTCAAATTGACATACATAGATAGATAGATAGGTAGTAATATAAATCTACTAATCTGCAGACTCGGTATTCGATTCTCCTCTAAGATCACCCATTGATTGCACATGAACGAAGAGGTTGTAGAAGGGTCGGAATGAAAATTCTTCAGTGGAATCCTCTTCTATTAACTTCATCCTCCTCATTAGTCGTATCAAGCTATCTTTTAAATGTCTAGAGTGCTTAAAATATTCCTTCATCCTCCAGTCTAGATGATCGAAGAAATCAGAGATATTATTAATCACATTCATGACATTTTGTACCTCCTTTTCCAATTTCTTGATTCGGCGCAAGATCACCAAAGACTTATCACGGACTAAGTGTTGAACTGACAGTGAATTTTGAGATGCTTGATCTACTATAATTGCCATGTCATTTTTATCTTCAAAAACTGCAAATCTTTCAGTTGGACCCAAAGGCTTCCAAGGTAGCAGTACCTTTTCCCAATTTTCATAAGACACTTGGAACTGAATGCAGAGTGAGAAAATTATTGAGCGGTGTCCAAGCTCATAAGTTGATCCATGAACGATCAGACCCAAAACCGACTTCACAATTATAGATCCAATGTCGATCGACAGTCCCCTTTGGATGCAGTAATTCAAAATGACACTTTCTTTAGAAACTTTACTTCTTCATTGTCGGTAATAGTTTTGCAGAAATGAAAAAGTGCCAATGTTTCGAAACGGGATTCAGGAGTGTTGCAAAAAAACTAACATACCCGTTTTCTCTTGTTTCCAAGTCGTCAGTTTCGTCCGTTAAATATTGGTAAATCTCATTCATCTAGTTTCGTGTTGGGACAAAATTGGAATACTGGCAGACAGGAACATTCTCTATCATATATAATTCGTTGATATATAATTCGATAATTCGTTGATCCGTGCAGGAGTGAAATTAATCCATCTTCCTCGCACATAAACAACTCTTTGGTCAATTTTAAAATATTAAAACTAACTGTTTGATCATTTATGTACATAGTTAATTCTCCTTTCTGCACATCTATCGTTGCTCTTCTCGTGGCTAGGAAAGGTTTCATTAAAATGATAGGTATTTCTTTATCTTCCTCCATATTTAGCATAATGAAATTAATAAGAAAGATAAATTGATCGACTTTCACTAAAACATCTTCTATAACTCCCTTAGGATATGTTATTGAACGAGCTGCTAACTGCAAATTTACAGTAGTAGGGGATATTTCTCCTAATTTTAGTCTTTTAAATACTGATAATGTCATAAGGTTACTGCTTGCACCTAAATCACATAAAGCTTTCCAATAAAATTTGTCTCCTATTGCACATGGAATTGTGAAGTTACCAGGATCTTGAGCTTTTCAGAAAGCTTTTTCTTTATTATAACATTGAACTCCTCACTAAGTGCAACAATCTCATTATCTTTGAACTTCCTTTTTCTGTTAAGAATATCCTTCATAAAGTTCACATAGGGTGGCATTTGTTCTAAGGCTTCAACAAATAGAATATTAATCGTAAGCTTTTTAAATCTTTAATATTTTCAGAAATTTTTAAAATTGCTTATCCAACTTTTGTTGTCGAAGTCTCTGAGGAAATGGAGGTGGTGCTTTTCTAAGTCAATTTTTAATGGAGGTCTCTCTAAACCTTTCAGAGCGTCCTCTTTAGGCTCTTCAATTTCTTCTCTCTCTACTTCAATCTCTTTTTGAACTCTACCTTCTAACTCTCTTCCACTTCTAAGTTGAACGACTTTTACTTACTCTTTATTATGGTCTTTTGGATTTACCTCTTTAATATCAGGAAGTGTTCATTGGAATCTATTACTTAATAAATTTGTTATTTGTTCCGGTTGATTCTTAATATTTCTATTTGCAGCTCCATGACTTTATAACTGATTTCCCATTTGTAATACCACTTCTTCTATAGATAAATTTTTATCCTTAAATTATGGATTGCTATTAAAAATTAGAGGATAAATAGGTCTATAATGATTATTACTGACCGACAACTTTTTATATGCTTAAAATATAAGATAAATATGGACGTAATAAATATTCAATAATTGTAAAGTCACACTTATCAACACAATTATACGTCTCGCTCAAGTAATATAGGGCTCTAATGGAATCCTAGATATCGTTCCCACAGGGAGTGGTTTAGAACTGCGAACTAAGATTTTAGAAAAGCAATACTTTAATCACAACAACGAAGTTCAATTTGTTTATCTGTCACTAATAGGCAATTGAAATAAATAGGTAATTTTAATAACTATTAAATAACTAATATCATTAAGAAGAGTTTAATTGTGATATTCAATATATAAGAAAACATCCTTCTCCTTGTCAAGAAATTATAGTGAATGGATAAAGTGAATTAGTTCAATTTATATTGTGTCAAATAGGAGCATACCTATTCTTTACCCTTTAGGCATAAAGAACATGTATTAATCCTACGCTTGTTTACTGAATCTACGACTAGGCTGGGAGGATACCGGCTATCACCTCGGAACTCCCACGTTCCCCTCACCTGAGGGCTAGCATCTACACTTCAACACCCAAACGATAGGACCGAATTGGGGATTTTAGTCTGCCACCCTAAAATCTCCAATTCTATGTCTCATAATATTATTTCCCTATTTATTTGCAGTCAACTTCCAATTGCTTTGACCTCCCTGAATCTTGGATGTAATCTTCACTTTAGTTGTAAAACTCAACATATTTTAACAAATCAATTGACCAGATTGAAAGTAAATTAAGTTCGAAGTGAAAAGATCATCACAATTTCTTAAATATTTTCATGGCTTCACCAATTTCAATCACCATTTCATAAATCTCAAGACAAGGAGAAACATAGAGAAACTACTCAGATCTCATGGGCAAAACACAGCAAAACTCGAAATTCATATATAAAATCAAAGTCATACAAACTACAACAAGTAAATAACTTATCTCTAATTTCTCCCCAAGAACACTCCTCAAAGTTCCTCTGAATCTCTTCCTTACTTTACATCACACATAATTCTTCTTCGAAGTAGCAAGGAGGAAGAAATCAATTCGACCTCGAGGGCGTCGTCGGCGGACTTCTGAAGAATTTTGTTCTATAGCCTTGGGAAAAACTCATCGTCAGCGGGGTCGAGGGCGTCGTTGGCGACCTAGTTCAAATTTCCACATTTTGGTCCTTTTTGCTCCAAATTCGCTCTTTTTTGCATCTTTTTGCTCCAATTACCCTAATTCATATTTCCTGCAATAAAACATCAAAAATATCTTTCTTTAAAGTGCAATATCATCAAAAACAGTATAAAAATAAGTATGAAAATCTCAACATATTTTCCTTAGGTCAATTACCTTGGTTGTTCCAGTTTCCCAATTGGTTTACTTGGTTGTTCCCCAATTACTGATTATTGCTACCCAAATTTTTATTATTCCAGTTAAAGTTATATTCCAGTTAAAGTTATTTCCAGTTAAAGTTATGATGGTTTTTCCAACCTAGGTTATAATAGTTTGAATATGGGTTATTTGGCTTATTATTTATGACATTCAAAGTTTTTATTGATGTTTGAGAATCTGTCATTTGGTCTAATGAATTCTCTTCAATCATTGAAATTGGTTGAGAAAAATTCATTCCAAATTGGTGTAGCTTCCTTGAAATTTTCCTTGAAATTGTGCTTCCTTGAAATTGTAACAACTTGATTTGCTAACATTGTAAAAGCATCAGATTCATGAATATTGGCTAATTTTTTAGGATTTACCCTCTCATAAGGCCATAAAAAATTATTAGTAGCTATCTTTTTATATAAAGCACACGCGTCACAAAATGGTTTTGACATCAATGAATAATCAACAGCAGCATCCATAATAGATCTAAGAGATCCAACTAATCCCTTATAGAAGGTTTGAATTATTAACTGATTTGGTACAACATGGTATGGACACTTTCTCAGGAGTTCTTTAAATTGCTTCCACGCTTCATAAATAAATTCCCCTTCAAATTGACAAAAAGATGTGATATCATTTCTAAGCTTTCAGTTTTTTATAGTAGAAAATATTTAGCAAGGAATATCTATGTTAAATTATCCCAAGTTTTGATAGATCCACGTGCTAACAAATTTAGCCATATCATAGCCTTATCCTTATGTGAGAATGGAAAAATTCTAAGTCTAATAAAATCTTTCGAAACACCATCATATTTAAATGTAGCATACAATTTTAGAAAATTGGTAAGATATAAATTTGGATCTTCAATTGGTGCTCCCCTAAAGTGATCATTTGATACCTTTTGAATAATAGTATATTTAAGTTCAAATGAATTAGCCACTACAACATATTTTTGAATACTATAATGAAGTTCATCAACAATGAAGTTCATCAGAAGTTCATCAACCATAGGGTTTGCATAATCTCTTAAAGGTCTAAATTCTTGATGAATTTCAATATTTTGATTATTTTGGTTTACCATTTCTTAAAATTTTTGAACTTTTTCTATATTTTGATTTTATTAATTTTTTTAATAGTTCTAATCATAGCATATTAATTTTTAAACTTTTTCTAATATTTCAAAATTGTAGGGCACTAGTCCTTGAGAATCAAAACTACGCATACACCACTACTAAATAAAATAAAAATTACATAAACAAGAACTTATATAAAAACAACACTACGATACTCTTATAATATATCTAAAAGTTTAAATAAGGCTTTCTAAAAATAGAAATTTGTTTTTTTTAAAAATTCCTTCAAATTTTACTAAATTTAATATTTTCTCTCCAACAACGACGCCAAAAACTTGATCTCACTTTCTGGTATGATAGTGTTACGATGCGCGTATGATTAGATTCTCAATTCTCTTTATTTTATATTTTTTTCTATACAACAGTGCCAAAAACTTGATTTAGAAGCAAGTAAGAGTGCAACTGTTATGATTAAATATTGGGATACTACGCAAGTATACATATAGTTATCAAGTAATATAAGAATTTTTTATTAAACCCTGAAATATCAAACCCACTTGGAGAACTACAAACTTTTAAGAAGAAATTAGACAACAAATTCAACTTTGAAAAAGTGTCTTACTCAAACTATAGATATTATAGTTGGAATGGAAATTTGATTCTTTTTTGTAATTTTTGATAATTGAAAAGAAAGTAAACAACTAATTAGATTTAACTAGATCTTTGTAAAATGAAAGAAATATAAATAAAATATCATTTTCCTTATCATGAATCAGGAACAAGTATAGGAATTCTGTTATAGAAGTATTTAAACTGTGTTGTGCTAAATAGGAGCAATATTATTCTTTGCCCTTACTAGAGATTCTTTAAAGAACATTGGCTAATCTAAAGTTTGAATAGTCCTGAAGACGGGCTAGGTAGAAAAATACTAGCTCTTACTCTAGATTTCCCTATTCTCCATCCATCCGGGGGCTAACTTCTCGTATCAAGACCTAAAATAATAAACCAAATTGGGGGCTTTAGTCTGTCACTCTAAAGTTTTCTAACTCTAGACCCTTCAAAGTTTATTTCCCCATTTATTTGAACTCAACCATAAGAATTACATTCTCATCCATAGAATCTCATGTGTTTCTACCATTAGTTAGCTGATACAATACAATCACAGATCTTACATATTCTCACAACAAATTTTAACATCTCAATTCACCAAATCAAGAAGTAAATGAAGTACAAGGATTAAGTCATCGCAGCTCATTCCAACATTATAGATCAATACTTCACACAACTTTCTTCCAACACTTAATTACTTATCATTTTAAGGAAAAAGATAAAGAAAACTACTTAGAATTAGAAAACTACAGATAAAGAAAACTACTTAGAATTCATGGAGAAAACACAACAACACTTAAGTTTAAAAGTAGAAATCATGTAAGAACATAAGAAGTATAAATTAAAACCAGGATGTAGTTACATAGATAAAAACTTATCTCAAATTACTCTCCACCAAACTCTTGAAGTTCCTTTGAATCTCTTCATTTCTCTTACAAATATCCCTTTCTTCTTTCTAAAAATATCTTAATTCTTCTATGTTAAAAGGGGCGACAAAGGGGAAGGGGGGATAATTCAATCCAAGTCTTCTTTTTTTTTTAGTTTTCCAAAATATGCTTTGGCATCTCTTCAAAATATGTCCACATTCAATGAATCTTCCAAAAGTTGCCTCTTTTCAAGAACCATTTCAATGTATTTTTGTGCCCATGAACTGTAATTCATGTTTTCACCAAGAGTTGCTTTAACCATCCCTTAAAAAATTGTTCAAATTCATTGAATTTTCATTATAACTACCTCTGGTGAGTAAACGTGAGGTTTTCAACGCTTAGACATGACCTTCTCTATCTCCTGACATTTAAGCATCAGTTCTGGGCGCTCAGGTGCCCTCGTTCATTTTCACACCTTCTTCATTTTTTCTCTAAATTTGATCTTTTTTCACTCCTTTTACCATATTTCATTCATTTAATTGTACCTGAAAGAAAAAAACACAAATACCTTCCATTAAAGCATAATATCCTCAAAAATAGGTATAAAAATGTGTACATAAATATTATTTTAGGTGTATCAGACAATAAGGAGTGGATCAAGACAAAGAACACGAAAACTCCCACATCATTCACACTTCAGCTCTGCTCTAATCAGAAAACATTAAGGAATGTAAGTTTATCAGCGTCATTGATTTTCATTTTATAATGTGGAATGTATGTAAGAATTGAATTTTAGGATTTAGATACACATATACATAAGAATTGAGTGGTATGAATGAAATCTTCATAAAACTTGATGCTTAGGTGTTAGCTATGTATATACATAAGTATTAAGTGGTATGTATGAAAATCTATTTGCATAGGTAGTGTGGTATGTGTGTAAAAATTGAAGTTTAGATGTTAGGTATTTATATATAAGAATTGAGTGTAGTATATTTATGAAAATCTTCAAAAAAAAATAAATTTTAGGTGTTAGACATGTAAATTCATTAAGGTGATAAAGATTAGGATGTTATTAGTAGAATTCAATTTGGTTAGTTGAAGTGGAGCAATGCATCAGGTCTTGTTTAAAGTGATGGTAATATAGAAGGGGAAGTTATTACTAGAATTCACGTTGGTTGATTGAAGTGGAAGAATGCTTCAATCGGATCTATTGTTTAAAATGATGGCAGTATAGATGTGGATATTATTAGTAGAATAGGAGTTGGCTGGTTGAAGTGGAGGAATGCATCAACCAGATCTATTGTTTAAATTAATGGTGATATAGATGGGGATGTCATTAGTAGAATTCAAGTTGATTAGTTGAAGTGGAGTGAATCAGGTCTTGTTCAAAGTGATGGTGATATAGATGGGGATGTCATTAACATAAATTCATGTTGGTTGGTTGAAGTGGATGAATGCATCAGGTATATTATTTAAAATGATAGTGATATAGATGGGATTGTTATTAGTAGAATTCAACTCGGTTGTTTGAAGTGGAGAATGCATCTGGTCCATTGTTTAAACGAATAAACCACTTTAAAGAGATGTTTAAATATGGTTGACCAAGTAGTGTTGACTTCACTAGATGAAGCGAGTCACATCAAAGAGGTTACTGGGGTGATTTTTTTATGAGAATCGGCTTCTATGAAACACCAAACATAATCATCCAATGTAAGTATCGATTAGCTTTTATTTTGCATAATAATTTCACTAATCTTTAAAGTTACATCTATGTTGTAGATGGAAATTCGTAACTTGAGAGCTTGAATGTATAACAAATTATATTTATGATGAAAAGGAATCACAAATGAGTTCTTGAATGGTGTTGAGGAAGTCGGGTAAGCTTCATTAGAACTGCCTATTTATCATTCAAAGGGTAAGTTCCAGTGTCTTTTTATTAAAAACAAAAATCAAGTGTGTATGCGACTCGAAGAATCTAAATTACATTTTTACTGCAAGGGATTCAAACTAAATTATTTGTACTGGACTGCACATGGTGATCAAGAACTAGAAGTTTAGTATGATCAAGGTGCCTCAACAAGTTATGTCCCTTCACCAAAGGAATAAGATCCTGACACATATAAAGAAATGGTTCATGATGCTTAAAGAGCTCATTTTGTTGAGAGCGTTCCACACGAAAGTGAAACGCTAAATAATGAATCACAACAATTTTACAACTTGTTGAATACTGCTTAATTATCTTTATGGAATTTTTGCACCAGACATACAAAGTTATAAGTGGCACTGCGAATGTTGAGCATAAAATCTAATTTTGACATTCCCAGAGAAACATTCAATTAAATGGCAACATTATTGAAATAGACAAACCCTATAGATAATTTAGTGTCAGATGGCCTATACAAAAAAAAAAAAAAAAAGTCTTAAAGTTAGGGTTGCAATCTGAGAAGAATAATTATCGTGTTAATAGCTGCACGATATATTACAAGGTTGATGTAGTAGAGATGACTTGCTAATTTAGTGGTAGTGATAGATTCAAATAAATGGGGAAAAAGGGTAAGAATCAGAAAAATATTTAATAAAAGCATCTCTTTTATTTCCCGCTCATACCCCGACTTCAGAACTGCTCGCTTCTGTGAGTATAACTCATCACATGACTTAGCATAGTACTGGATTTGTTGATGCTAAATTGGTGAGTTAACCTTCACATGGTGAGGCATGAAGACATTTTGATCGTACATACCCAGACTTTGCTGTTGAAGTACACAATGCTAGACTTGATTTATGTGCAGATGGCTTCACCTGGTACAGTAACGTTGTAACCTTATAATCATGCTAGCCAACAATCATTATGTCGTACAATTTACCCCTGATATTTTTGCATAATCATTTTTTTCTTATTTCTAACATTGATAATATCAGGTTCACATAGGTCAAAGGGAAAAATAGACGTCTACTTACATCCTTTGATTGAAGAACTTCAAATATTATGAAAGACAGGTGTGCTTACTTATGACATCACTAAGAAACAAAATTTTCAACTAATTATAGCTCTTATGCGAACAATTAGTGATTTATCTGACTATGGGATGCTAGATGGTTGGAGCACAACCGAGAAATTGGCTTGTCTTTACTCATAGATATGTCGAGGCATTTACTCTGAAACATCGAAGGAAAAATAGCTGGTTCGACTGCCATTGAAGATTTCTTCATCATGATCATCTATTTAAGAGGAACAAAGACACCTTCTTCAAAAATAGGGTTGAAAGATCAAGTCCACCCCCAGGATAGTTGGATTTGAAATTTTTCAGATAATCAGTGAAGTAACAAAGATCACCGAGGGACCAGAGTTAGCTTCGACTCATATTCTTGATATTAGTGTCACAAACAATTAGACTAAGGGCCCGTTTAGGGCAGCTTACCGTTTGATTCGCGTGTTTCGTCAGCTTATCAGAAACCGCATTTGGGTTTTTACACTAAAAGCAGGCCGCGAGCCGAACCCTGTGGCCCGTCCGCGGGCCGCATTTCAGGATAAGCAGCTTATCATGAAATGCACAAGCTGCCCCAAACACACACTTAGTTCAGTATATTTTGAGATCATATTGTAAGACTAATCTTATTAGACATAATCTCGATGTTATGCATATTGCAATGTATCTCTCTTGAAAGCAAATTGCTGCAACCACTTGGGACTTGTGATTCGCTGAGTTTGAGGTATGATCATGTAATTTGAATTAGAATTCTAAATTTAATTTATTTTATTATACTAACACATGGATTATTTTTTATGTTATAGAGATCCTTCACCTGTCTTATAGAGCACCACCACTAGATCTGCCAGATCTTTGAAATTCAAAGCAGGCATAAGCTTGGTGACATGTTCACCACGAGCAGCCTGCCTAGATCAGCGAGGATCACCGGGGTTAGTTGACCGCAGTTTGGACCTATTCTTCTTATAAGAGAAAGTGGAAGACGGACCGAGTGACAGAGAGGGCTAGAGGAGCTGCACTCCATATTGAAGGATCAATCCCACACATCGAGCACTCTATGAGGCTGGTAAACTTCTTTTAAATATTTAAAAAATTAAATCTTTGGGTAAATATGTGGCGCTAACTAATCTTATGTTACAAAAGCCAGGGTTGAGCCCTCTATTGTGGAGCTTCACGTCTGAACTCATCAATGCCCAGGGAGGCAACAACGGGTCTCGGAGCATTTCAGACAGATTGCTATAAGTAAAAAAAAAAATTTAAAAATTTATTGTAACTCTTACTATTGAAAGTTTCAATTAAACGTTGGTTTTAATTCTGCAGGAGGCGTTTGAGTAGCTTCGAAAGAGGCACTTAGCCTCAGGCTTCTGCAATTAGTAGTGGTAGTCGTTCTACCACTGCGTAGTCCAAGTTCAAGCTTTGGACTCAGACGACAGAAAAGAAGAAGGGTAGGGTTTATGGCTTGGTGTGAAGGGCATAGCCTTTGTGGTCGAGATATCTTGTGGTCTCGTAGTAAGTTCCTCGAGGTCCTTACAACCAGATCAGGATGGTATAGCCAGGCAAGTCACTACAATGAACAAAAAGATCCGTCAGTTGCATGCACAGATGCTAGAAGGCCAACATAGGGTTGATGACTCTATAGTGTGCATGGCAGAGACTTTAGCAGATCGTCGGGGTTAGCGGCCAATGACATCCGTAGAAGAGGAGGAGGAGGTTGAGGAGAGGGAGGGAGATAACAATTAGGAAATACTTTATATGTTTTTTTTAATATTTATTTTTAGCATTTACTTTGAACATTTACTCTGGATTTTTTATTTTATTTTGTTGTTGTTATTTGAGACAATTTGTTACATTCGATGACTTTGCATTAATGATATTTACTTGAGTTATAATCTGAGTTAATGTTGATTATCTGTGGCTACATAAAATATTGTTTCATTGTGGATTATATGTATCGTGCAGGTTATGGAAATATAACTTTCATTTTATATTTTTTTTCCAGTGTTACAGGTTTGCATTTGATTTGTGTCCAATAATCCGACGATAAAATGACATTTATTTTATGTCGCTCTTCGATATTATTTTCCGCTAATCCTAAGCCAATCCGAGACAAATATTAATGTTTAATTTTTTTGAAGCCAAATTCAGACGCTTGCACAACCTCAACGAGAACCGACGCAACGTCAACCAAAATAAGACGCAAAAATTTATGAAAAATTTTTACAACGCTAAACATACGAAAATTATATTCCCGACCCTTGTTTTACCTGAGAAAAAAATCTGATGTAAATCAGGCGCAAAGAAGATGATAACCCTAAAATATCTTTGGATTAACCTCTGATTTATGTTTGATATGTCCGATGCAAGTTCTTCAAATTCCTGTAGTGTACAATAATGAGTAGTGAAATCGCGTAATGTTTATTTTTTATTCATGAAATGAATAAGAATGGGGTTTGGAAGATTCAATTTTGTACTCCTGGTAAAGTAGGTATAACAGAGGGTATTATGGTCAATACATAGTTATAGAGCCTGGAGCCTTAGATGGCACCCGATCGGGTCTTGATCAGTGCAACTATGCGCCGTGAGTTTAAGAAAATGACTGATTGGGTCATGGCCCAGATGGCTATGGCATAAGGGTTGACCGAGCGATGCCGACTGACTACTAGAGATTCGGGCGGTTCTTATCTTTTGCCCGGTCTGATTGAGGACTCTCAGCGGATTCGTCTGTATGAAGTTAGTACCAGTGGCTGTTTGAGAGGGCAATCTAGTTTTATCCGCCCTGAGGTTATTTCTCTCGGTCAACATGAACTAGGCGAGTAAAAGCAGGCTCTCAAACTGCTCCTGGCGGGTCTCAGATCTCCAATCATTTTCTCTATTGCCTGTATATTTTTTTGAGATTCGTGCTGACACATTTTTTATGTATAATGGATAAATCAAGAATGGACGAACAATAATGAAATCTAATAAAATGTACGTATGATGAACTATAAATGGGAAAAACTTAAAGCTAACTAGAAATCCTGATTTTGCTAGCCATTGGATTGAAATCTCAAAATGATGAGAAGAATAAGAAAACAAAACATTCTTTTAGCCTCCCATAAAACAAATGAAATGAGCAAATTTGCTGCCAAAACCATTAACATGAACCCAACATTCACAATTATTTTCATTATGACAGAAGTAAGCCTCTTACAACACAAAGTATAGTCTCAACCACCACAAGACAACACAAACAAAGAAAACAAAGATTATACGACGAAGTGATAAGAATCATCACTCGTTGGCATTATAAAAACAACATTGATGCCTCCCTATAGATTTGGTGAGAAATTATGCGCCGAGTTTGCTTCCCGCAACATCAACAACAAAGCGATATCTCACATCGTTGCGCTCTAACCTCTCCATAGCCTCGTTGATCTGATCAAGCTTCACAATCTCAATCATCGACCGCAATCCATTCTTCTCACAGAACTCCAACATCTCTTCCGTCTCCACCATGCTACCAATAAAGCTACCAGATATGGACTTTCTACCTGTAAAAATATGCATCAAAAAGAAAATACAAGTACCATTAGTCACAAATATTTCTAAGGAATTAGGAAAAGAACATACTACAATGAAATGCATTTTATACCAACAAAATTAAGGGTTGAAGCAGAACATCTTAGGACATGATTGCAATTTTATATAAATAAAAAGAGGTATAGATGGAAAATTTACATACATACCACACAATTCTCGTTCATTTACACAACTACTCCTATAATTTTTTATTGAATACTTTGTTGTGATAAACTTCAATATAAAATGATGAATTTTATTTTTAAAAGTAAATAATAATGACATTTTTAATGTAGTATTAAAAATTTGAGTAATATACAAAAGAATAAAAAAGAGACAAATAGTTATCAGCCAAGCCAAAAAATAAAAAAAAACAAAAAACAAAAAAAGCGCCCCACCATTTCTACCAATATGGTATAAGTGGCGAGATAAACCACATCCTCTCATTGAAAAAAGAAGACAAATACCAATAAAAAAATAAAAAAAAAATACATAAATATACATCATAGAAGGTGCGTTTGAGACAACTCGTGCGTTTCAGGATAAGCGCGGCCCGCAGATCAACCGAGGAGTTCGACCCGCGGTCTGCATTTAATGTAAAATGAAACCGCGTTTTCGGATAAGCGGGCAAAACACACGAACCAAACGGTATCACAACATTTTTAAAAATGTATCCGCACTTATAAGCTGTTCCAAACAGGCCCATAATCTTATGTATTTTCATATTTAACACTTAAAAAATTTAACATCTATACTTATAAATTTATAAATTTATGATTGAAAATGTTCATTATACTTGAGAATAATGACGCGCGCACACACATAAAGGACAAATGATGGATTAATACAAAAAAATAAATACCAATAACATCAAGAAAGCTAAGTGCCTACCAAGCATTATCATGGGCGTGATGAACTGCATCGGCTGATTGATCACTCCCATCATGATGATCTGTCCGTCCACCTTAAGAAGCGACAGGTACGGCTCCAGAGGGTGGAGCACAGGAATAGTGTCAATAATGTAATCCAATCCCTCAGCCACAGCCGCCATGGCCGCCCCGTCGGAGCTCACGAGGTACGCGTCCGCTCCCAAATGCTCCATAGCCTCTGTTTTCTTCTTCTCCGACGAGCTTATCACCGTCACATGATGGCCCAACGCCTTCGCTATCTTCACTCCCATGTGCCCCACGCCACCCAACCCTAGTATTCCCCCCTTAAGCCCGCTTTTCATCAGCCCGAAGTGCTTCAGCGGGCTATACACCGTCAGCCCTGCGCAGAGCAGAGGCCCCGCCTGCTCCGCTGCGAGCCCCGCCGGAATCTTTACCAGAAACCTATCCATTAACATAAATTATATTGGTTCGTTGGTTTGATGAAGGTAAGGTGTTTGTGTTTATGCCTGACTTACTTTTGGTCGACGACCATGGCGGAAGCGAAGCCGCCTTGGGTGGGCTTGCCGTCGGTGTAGACGTCGTTGTAGGACCAAATCCGCTTGTTGCAATACTGCTCGATGTTGGCTTTGCAGGGCCCGCAGTTTCGGCAGCAGCCGACGATTACGCCGGCCCCGACAGTGTCGCCGACTCTGAATCGGGTCACATCAGATCCCACCTCCACTACCTCTCCGACCACCTCATGACTGGTAGAACCGAGAAGAGTAAATCCTCAGTTGGTTTAATCCTTCACTATTTTCTTTTGTTTTTTTTTTTTTGCAGGTGCCAAAAGATGATATTTAAGTTATAAAGATTTAATAAATGCTGTATATTCAAATTTACGAAATACTGAATAAGTTAAACCCAAACATTGTCTGGCAATGAAATTCCTCATAAATCCATTAAAAACTGTTTGGGAAATTGTGACTACATCCAGGTAAATCACAGTAGCTCTATCCCGTGAATCTCAATAGCTCTCGCAAATCCAGTGATTCACTCGATTTAGTCTACATCCAGATTAAATCCTGCTCTAAATCCGTTACCAAACGTACCTTAAAAATGTGATTTTTAGTTGCAAAGAAGAATAGATCTAGTTTTTTTTTTATTTTTGGTATAGATTTGGCTTTAGAGTAGAGGGTTTTATCCAAAAATTGTTTATTTGAAGATGAGCAATTTTTAGAGAGGATGATATTATTAAAAAAACAGAACATGAATAAATATTCAGCA
>NW_018165437.1:415941-417203 GCF_001263595.1 Phalaenopsis equestris | reverse complement strand
GCAGGACATTCAAAATTGATAATTGATTACCCAGGGACCATTGGGTATTTGGACATGCCAAGGTGATTTTTGGTCTGATGTAAATCTGTGTGGCAGATGCCGCAATACAGCACCTTTATCTGAACATCCTCCGGCCCAGTTTGCCTGCAAAAAATAAAATAAAAAAATCGTTGTGTAAGGTCATCAGTATTTATTGAGAGCTTTGAAAGTTAGTTAAAATAAAGTATACCTTAGATTATATGTATAAGGGGCGAGAAAGCCAGAGGAATCATGAGCGGCGTAGCCGGTGGCGGTCTTCTCCGACGGCACACTGCCCATGGTTTCCGACGAGAGGGGGGAAATTAAGTTGGGAAGAAGATGAGAAGTCAAGGCGAAGGGAAGGTGTGAGAAAAGAATAGGAGAAGAGAGAATTTAATAGTGGAAAGTGGGAACAGAGAAGAGTAGGGAGTTGGTGGAGCGGAAAAAATTGAGAAAGACTGGCAATCCATCGATTGCTTTCATTTCTTATATTATCCTTTAAATTATGCAAGTATGTGATTTGTAATTGGGGATGAGGCTGAGGAGTGCGGTTGGTGTGAGGTTTGGTGCGCCATAGAAGTCCAAAGTTGTAGAAAAATCTCCCACCCGCGTTACGTTCGCCAAAAATTTTCAACTTTTCAAAATATATGTGAGTTTTTAATTTTATGAATAAACAATATTTCAAAGTATATGTGTTGCCTGCTTGAACATTTAGAAGCGAGTTTTTAATTTTAGAATTATTTCGACTAATATTTGTTTGATTTGTTAATCAATATTTTAAATTATTTTTTATTTTTAATTATGTTTTAATTTTTTTTTTCTTAGGAACTCTTAATAGATTACATGAAATAGTATATTTTTTATTTATTAATTTATTATTTTTTTGAATTGTTTAGTTGGTAGTTATGTATAAGAAAATAAAATACTTATTACTTAAAAAAACTAAAAAATACTTTTTATTTATATTTTATTATTTATATTTTAAAATATAAAATAGTTTTGAGGAACTTTAAATATATTACATAAAATTATATATATTTTTATATGTTAATTATTTTTTTAAAAATTGATACAACTTTTGTTAGGACCGGACGAAATTAATAAAATGTGAATTTTTTTTATTAAGTACAACTTAGGTTAATCGAGTTTAAAAATATTTCATGCATAAATTTATTGATAAATAATTTTATAAGAGAAATTGACTTCTATATTATTTGTTATTTTTCTATTAAATGGTATGGAGA
>NW_018165437.1:408310-415896 GCF_001263595.1 Phalaenopsis equestris | reverse complement strand
TATATATATATATATATATATATATACTCTAATAAAATACATCAGAAAAGCCAATGAAATAAATACATGTAATGTAATCTCTATATTTAATGCCACAGCTAATGGTGTTATTTGGGTGGAGTGTTATCACCATCTAGAGTTTAATGATCTGGAGGGTCACAGTCGATCCCGTAAGTGTTGTTATTGTTCTTGTAAAGGCCCACGAATATCCTCCTCCTTTTTGTCAATAGATTGATGGACATGATATGATGTGAACTACTAACAGACAGGCTACTGCCAGAACTCCAGCTCCTTGGAAGGTGGCATAGTGGTGGTGTGCCAATGGGCATCTAGAAGTGCTTGTGGCGTCCAAGTGTGGAAGACCATGCCCTAAAACTGTTGACCACTCCATGTTGTACTCCCTGTTGTAAATCATGGGAGTACCATATCAAAAGTTTATGATGGTGGTACCAGATACGTCATAGATTTCAAAGAAAGCCAGTGGATGGTCAGGGGTCGACTTGCGTTTGTGGTTGAACTGACACATCCTCGGTTGAGGCATCATATGTCTATTGTGTGTCTGAAATTTACACTCATTGTTGCATTCAATTGCATAGCTCTTTCATTCTTTCTATCGCAATCTACCTTAGATTATCCTTAGAAGTGCCAAAAAGGGCTGAAAGAATCTCTACATCGACAATGAAGTCACGTTATGAAAATATATCAAATTAAAATTATTAAGTTATCATAGAAAATGCCTAAAAAACTTAAAAGACAAAAAATAAACTATATCTTAGAGCTTGTTCTATGAGGGATGTTAGGTAATATGTGTCTAAGATATCCATCGGATTTTTGAGTATGTATAGTTTTACCTATTGATACCACTTCCAGATTCAACCATAACTGGAGGCTCACGTAAGTGCACGTGTCATATCAGTAATATCAAATTTTACAGTTTAAAATGTCAATACCATAAGGAACGAGGTAATTCAAAATAGGAAATGTTCTAGCCTACTGGTTTTAGTCCTAGCCTGGAAAGTTAATGTGGTTAAAAGTCCTATAAAGCTATCCTGTTGTGTCACAGAGAATGGAAAGTTAAATCCTACACAAGAAATCCTACTTATCATAATTTGGATTATAAAGATATCAAATACTTAAGAGGCCCTTCCATATAATGAGTTAAGTGAATTACATGGGATATAAAGTTTCTAGTATAAAAAGACTAGTGACAAATAAGAGCAACAATCTTCTTTACCCTCTCCCGAGTGCATAAAGAAGCTTGGATAGAAATTTCCTTAATTTCTTAAATCTCATAACTATTCCTTCAAAGCATATTTCCTTAATATTTGTATCTCCCCACAAGGCATATCAACATATACCCCGTAGCTTAATGTAATTAACCTAGTTCATTATACTATAGACTTTTCCAAGAATTATGATTCAAAACAAGTTTTAAAAACTCACATGGCCAGAATGAAAAGTAAATTAAGATTTTAAGCTTAATCATCACCATTTAAAATAAGTGAAATTACCAAGTAATTCACATTCTAATCATCCTACTTAATCTTCACATGGAAGGGTTAAGAGTTTCTCCAAGAAGTAAGCTATAATCACCAAACAATTGCATTGAACAAAATAGAAATCCACTAATACTTAGTTATATTAGAAATACACAAACAAGAAATAGACATACTTAGCTATTTCTTCTTTACAATGACCAAAGATGAATCCAATTAGCACTCCTCCTGACTCATTATTCCCTGCTTGGAAGAACACCACTCCCTCGACACTTAGAAGAAGAACTATGGCTCTCCAAAGCAAGAAAAACCCATAAGTAACTAGCCAAAATCAATCCCCTGCACTGGAATAAGGAACTCCAAACAATATCCACTAAGTACTCCCAAGAGCATCATCTTCTCAAGCCTATATTCCTCGATTATTTATAGACACTTTACAACAGCTTCCACAACTCTACACGATCCCCCACACATTCCCCAACATTTAGGGTCGCAAACTGTAGCAACTGCTCTAGGTAGTTGTTGGCGTCTAGGCGCCAAGAGGTCTGACGCCTAATTGCCCAGCTCTCTGTATGCTAAGGAATGAATGGGCACATAAGTGTCAGGGTCTGACACCTAGGAGCCCAATGATTGGTGCCTAAGCCCCAACCTCTCTGATTGGTAAGGCATGGACTGACGCCTAGGCACCCAAGTGTCTCGCGCCTAGGTGTTAGTGCCACTTTGTACTATCTAGCTCCAAGTCCTTTTATAGTTTCTCTACTTCAATTACGTGTTGTACCTTCAAAATAAATAAAAAATACCTTTCTTCAAGTGCATTTTCATCCATGAATCATGTATAAATTCAATTAACAATAATAGCTAACTTTTCCATGCATCAAATTCCCTCAAACTTAAGAGTTACTTGTCCTCAAGTAACACCACAATTTAAAACATTGTTTTAATTAACTAAAAGGAGTGGGTTTCATAGTAAGCTATACAAAATTTGGCTTCAAAAGATTCATAGTTAAAAAAATGTAGAGCTTTAAGTGAACAAGTTTACACCTTAGGCCATACAAAGCTTTGGATTTTCCAAATAAATTGGGCTTTCATATATATGTAAAAAGGAAAGGTAAATGTTAAATATAGCACATTTTATGTCAAATGTAAAGAAGTAAGCTCTCCCACAGTTAATTTACTAATAATTCATAAACTTGAATGAAGTTAGGAGTGTTGTGGAGTTATTTAATTTAAAAAGGAATATTAATGAAACCAAATTTGATAATGGCTTCTCCTCAAGCTTCTCCTCCAAATATTTTTCAATTATACCACTTTTCTTTAGGATGAAACTTTTTCAATCTTAAGCTTAATTCCTTGAGGATTACTATATCTAGATCAGCCTTATAAAGGTTTTGAATTTCAACTCCATTTCTCTAAATTAAATACTCCACATTCCCCCTCTATTCAATACTTAAAATGTTTAAAAAAAGCATTAGTCTAAAAATTTTTATATATGGAGGCTATGTTCCTATCAAATACTAATTCCCTTTAAATGTAAACATGCTAACCTCATTTTCTTTTATTGTTTCACAAAGTTTAGTAAGCATATTGTAACCTACTTCACATGAAGTTAAAAATAGGTTTTATTATGTTTCTTTTTCACAAAGATTGTAACTGTACAATACTTATCCCCACATGCTCAAATTAACTAAAAACAATTATTTAATTGTTATTAGGGTGATTTTTCCATCCAGGATTGTAATAGTTAGAATAAGGATTGTTATTTCGATTATTAATATCATTCAAAGTTTCATAAGATGATTGAGTATCAATTATTTGTCCTAGTGAATTTTCCTCCAATATTGGTGGTATTTGAGAATAGTTCACTCCAATTTGATCAATCTTTTTTGATATAGCAGCAATTTGAGATGTTAAAATAGACATTGCATCAGATTCATGAATACTAGCTACTCTCTTAGGATTTACCTACCCGTAGGATTTACCCGTTCAGAAGGCCATTGAAAATTATTAGTAGCCATTTCTTTTATTAAAAAAATTACTTCATCAAAAGGTTTTGACATTAAAGATCCGTCTGCAACTGCATCCATAATAGATCTAAGTGATCCTACTAATTCATTGTAAAAAGTTTGAATTATTAACCAATCTGGTAAAACATGGTGTGAACATTTTCTTAGGAGATCCTTAAATCTTTCCAGACTTCATATATAACTGACAAAAAGATGTAATATCGTTTCTAAGCTTAGCGGTTTTCAGCTTAGCGGTTTTCGAGGGTTCGAGGGTGGAAAATATTTTGACAAGAATTGTTGTGATAGTTCTCTCCAAGTTCTGATAGATCCAGGTGTTAATGAGTTTAACCAAGCTTTTGGCTTTTTCCCTTAATAAAAAATGAAAAAGTCTAAGCCTAACAACATCATTAGACACTTCGTCATAGTTTAAAAATAGCACAAATCTCAAGAAAACTAACAAGATGTAAGTTAGGATCTTTAGTAGGTGTTCCTCCAAACTGATTATTTTGTACAATTTGAATAATAGTAGATTTAAGCTCAAATAAATTTGCAACAACATCAGGATTTTGAATAGTCAAGTGAAAAGTGAAGTTCATCTGCTGTTGGATTAACATAATCTTTTAAAGGTCTTTGTCGATTTTTATTTATTTGATTATCTAAGTTATTCTCCATTTTGTTCAAAATTTTAATTTTTTTTTGTTGTTTTCGAATTTTCTTAATAGTACATTTTAATTCTAAATTGTAAGGTACTAAACCTTCAGATCCAATATTTCACATAAACAAATATAATAAGCAAATAAAAATTTCTTAAAAATACTCTTAAATAAATATAATTATATATATTTTTTATTTTTGATTTTATATATTTTTTTAATTTTTTTTATTTTGTCTCTAAATTTCCTAATTTACCAAATCTATTTAATTTGCGGTTACCTTCCCTGACAACAGCGCCAAAAACTTGTTCCCGAGAAACTATAGTAGTGTAAAATTTATAAAGCTGACTCCGCTTTACAACGGTGCCATAAACTTGATGTGGTATTTTATGAATAATAACATTAAGCACTATCAAACGAAATTACTATCACTAATTTTGAATGTTTAAGATACTATCAAAGCTAAATTATTTACTACTAGCAGAATTTAAAAGCAGGTTTTAAAATTAATAACTACTAAATTATGTTTATGTGATGAAATTTTCTAATATTAAAAAACATATTTCCCACTACAATGAGTTTTTGTTGAAATGAGATGAGATAAATGGTTTAAATATGTATTGTACCAAGTAGGAGCAATTTTAATTCTCTACGTTGATTCAGTGTTATTGAAAATCATTGGCTAATCTTTGGTTTAGTATCTAAATCCGTGGTTAGGCTAGGAGGATACTGGCTCCCACTCCAAAGCCCCCACTTCATTTCCCCTGAAGGCTAACTCTCGCTTTAGTTTTTAAACACTAAGATTGAATTAGGGATTTTTAGTATGGCACCCTAGAATTCTCCAATTCTACACCCATCAAAGTATATTTCCCAATTTATTTGCACTTAATTTCATGAACGAAATACTCTTTCATGGACTTAAATGTGATTCTCACTCTGTTGTAGTACTCATACTCCATTTTCTAGATCATATGTTTCACAACATATTTTAACAATTCAATTTGCTAGATAAAAAAGTAAATTAAGAGCAAAGTTGAATAACCATCACAATTTATTTTAAATTTTAACATTGGCACATCCACATTATCTCTTCATTTCACCATATCTCAGAGTAAGGAGAAATATAAAGGAATCTACTTAGACTTCATGAGAAAAATACAACAAAACAAGATACAACAAAACATAAATTTCATATATAAAAGAAAGTTCATACAATAATAATAAACAAAAAACATTTATCTGAAACTCTTTATCAAAGCAAATCCTTTGCAGTCTCTCTTAGAAAATGTAAAAAGAAGAAATCTCTCACTTATATTCCTCTCAAACACTTCTTAGAGAAGAATTCACATTTAAACTCACCATAAAACTCAAAAATATAAAAGCAATAACAAAATACTAGTGTGGAATGTAGGTGTGTGAAGAGGAAAATTGAAATGAGTGAAAGAAGTTGAAATGGTGTGAAGGGAGGGAGGGCGGGTTTCTGATCAAATTTCAGCCCTAAATAGAGCCTAGGTTGGTTCTCCAATAGGTGCATCCAACAACTTTTCAAAAAGTGTCCAAATTCATCGAATCTTTTAGAAACAAGGCTTCCACCGACATAAGCGCCGATCCTAGCGTCGTCGGCGCCAGTGCTTCGCTAATTAATTCCCAAGTCTCTGTCAAATAACACCGTCGGAGCCATCGGTGCTGACTCTTGTTCTGCATCCTTTCTATAGGTCTGTTTCGTCCGACGTCCTTCTGGCGCCGTTGGTGCTCAGTAATTCGTCCAAATCTCCATTTTTGCTCCAAATTGCATCCTTTTTGCTTCCTTTTTGCTTCAAGTCCAAAAAATCAACAACCTGCAAGAAAAAAATCAACAACCTGCTCAAGTCCAAAAAATCAACAACCTGCAAGAAAACATAAAAAAATACCTTCCATTAAAGTGCAATATCACCAAAAAATGGGTCTAAAAATGTATATATTTTTGGTGTATCAAATATCATAACTACTTGGGTGTGTACCATACTTCACTTGCAAAATCAAAAAAAACTTTTCAAAATTAATCAACATTTTCAAAACCTAAAATAAATTGTTTCAAAGGTAACCATAAATCTTTTGAAATTTCACTAAATTTAAAAGGTCTTTTTAAATTTATGGGAGTCCCTCAGAGGAGGTAACCCACGGTTGCTAATGAGATCAACCAAATTTAAATGGGTTTCATAACTCGTTTAAGCTAAGTAAATTCAAAAGAAAATAGTGATACCGGAACGAAAGAATCGTGGGATCCTAACTTATGCCACTCTAATCAACTTTAACATTCCCCATGATATTTAAATAACCATAATCTTAGGAAACATTTGAATTGACATCAAGACTTGACACATTAGAAAACTTAAAATTGCTATGACGAGGAGCTTGGAGCTAGCATTGTGGGCAGTACGACCATCGTAAACAACAAAACATGTCTACACCAGCTAAACCATCCCTTAGAACTAAACAACCGAGCCATAGAATATTGAGGTTGTCTGCCTAGTGCGACATAAATCTTCAACTTATCTTTAGGCATTTGTATAACTCTGTTATACAATATAAGCTCTAACCTGTTTTAGGATTCTGAGGTTATCGTTCTCCATTGATTCCTGAATACTGCTAATATACACAGTATAACAATAATTCAAATTATATTTCACTTATATTTCCTTACTTTACAGCAAAACCAAAAACTTAATCCTGAAGAAAAATAAGAATTTAAATTTTAATTTATAAATATTTGGATACTACACAAGTATACGTATTGTTATCAAGTAATATAGGACATTTTGATTAAGATTTGAATATCGAACCCACAGGGAGAATACGCAATATGCACTATTGAAAAGCAAACTTTCTATTTTTAATAAAAAGATAATTATCTAAACTAAAGATGATTTTTGCAGTAATAAAAATTTAAATATTTTTTGGTATTTTCAATATTTTAATAAAGCAATAACAATTTAAAAAGATAATTAGAGTTTTTGTAGAAGAAAAACACTAAATATGAAAATATATTTCTTCTTGTTATGAATTAGTAATAAGTATAGAAATTTTGTTGTGGAAGCATGCAAATTATGTTATGCCAAATAGAAGCAATAATATTCTTTACCCTTACTAGAGATGCTATAAAGAACATTGGCTAATTTAAAGTTTGAATAGTTATGAAGACCGGATAGACAGAGAAGATACTAGCTCTCACGCTAGAGTTCTCTCGATTCCCTCCACCTGGGGGCTAACATCTTGTATGAGAACCTAAAACAATAAACCAAGTTGGTGGTTTTAACCTATCACTTTAAAGTCCTCTAACTCTACACCCTTCAATGAATATTTCCCTATTTATTTGCAATCAATCATATGAACTACATTCTCATTCATACAACCTCATGTGATTCTTTCCAATTGTTGACTAAGAAAATACCAGT
>NW_018165437.1:406797-408280 GCF_001263595.1 Phalaenopsis equestris | reverse complement strand
CTTATCATTTTAAGAAGAAAGATAAAGAAAACTACTCAGAATCCATGGAGAAAACAAAACCACACTTTAGTTTAAAAGAAAAAATCATTGTCAAACCAAATACAAGTCTCAATTAAAACCAAATGTACTCTCAAAACAAAAAGATAAAAAGTTATCAGTCCTCCACCAAACTCTTGAAGTTCCTTTGATTCTCTTCTCTTTACAATCACTCAAAATAAAATAACAAAAATGATAAAATAAAAGTAAAAGTGGTGCCTGAAAATCTCTCTGAACTAACTCCCCAAATGAGAACTTTCAAAACATTCCAATACTTTCAGGACTAACACTTTTTCAGACCTTTTCAGGACTCTTTTCAAAGTCCTCTCTTCTTTCTTTTATAATTTTCCAAAAGGTGCCTTCGTTTCTCTTCAAAATATGTCTTGATTCGATGTATTTCCCCAAGAGATGCATCCTTTCATGATAATTTTCGTCAATAGTGGTTATAACCACTTATTAAGCCAATGAGTGCCTAAAAAACCTCTTCAAAATTCACAAAAATTGAATTTACGCGTCCAATAACTGCCAATGTCGCTTAAGCGCGGGGCCTCAGACACCTAGTCACGGCCTTCTCTGTTTAACCGGCGCTTAAGCGCCGGATCTAGCGCATATGCGCCAAAACTCTTTTGCACATTTTTCACCTTTTTGCTCCAAATTTGATCACTTTTTCACTCCTTCAAGCATTTTTCACCCTTTTTACATGTATCTGCAAGAAAAATACAAAAATACCTTCCATTAAAGTGCAATATCTAAAAAATAGATATAAAAATATGTCTAAAAACATTATATATTTTAGGTGTATCAAAATCCCCATCCCCCAATCTTAAAATGTTACTTGTCCTCAAGTGACACTTCAATATTTAAAAACTGAATATGTATGATATGTATATGAGTTTCTTTAGGAGTTACTAAAATTTTGATTTAGAAATATAGCAGTCTAATTTAGAAAAAATATTCAGTAAATGAGACCGACTTAAAGTTTAAAAATTCTTAATATTAAGAAAGTTGAAAATATGAGTTTTTATCTAATTCAGAAATATATTGTAGATTTTCCAAATTTAGAATTTAGTTCTTTTATTATCTTCACTTAAAAATTTTTATTAAAAATAATATTACTTACTATATTATATCTATAAGCTTAAGAGTTTCTCAAGTCTTATACTTTAATAAGATCAAATGTAGAACTAATTTTTGATTAGACACTAATCCTCAAGCTTTTCCTTCCTAATTTTTTTCTCTTGTTCTTTTTCTTTTCCTTTTTTTTCTTTTTCTTTTCTTTTTCAGGCAAGGATTACTATATCTGGATAAGTCTTTAATAGCTTTGAATTCCACTTCTCCTTTCCTAAAACAATTTCTTGATATAAATTTTTTACTTATAAACATAATAATAGTTTTAAAAATTAATTTAATAAAAGAAATTTAAGCATTAAAAATAAAAGTCTAAATT
>NW_018165437.1:402772-406519 GCF_001263595.1 Phalaenopsis equestris | reverse complement strand
TAGTTTTAAAAATATTTTTCATCCCCCCAAACTTAAATTTTTAACAGATTAAATAGTTTAGCATCAGATATATATATAAGCAGGAATTAAAATTTAAGATAACATACTAACAGGAATTTTTAAACCCTACTGATACAAGTATAAAACTAAAAATAGGAGTAAAATTAATTTTCCGATCAATTTTCTATATTTTCATTTCAATTTAACATGTAGAGATTCAATAGACTTCTAAGCATTGGGTATAAACATAAAAGTAAACTAACACACTAACTTGATTTCACGATCTCAGCATAAAAACAAACAAACTAACATGATAAAAGAAATACAGGGTAGCAGTTTCAGAAATTTAAATTTAAGATCTAAGTTAGCTGGATTTTTAAACTTTTTAAAAGACATAGAATCAAGTTCAATCCTAATCTAACTAAAACAGTATTAAACACACATCAACAGTTACTACCATAGAATGTTAAAATAGGCCACTAACAAAACACAACATCACAATAACAATATAAAAGATCCCAAACATAACATAGTACATAGTCCAAATCAACACAAAACAAATGTAGCAGTGCTATATCACATAGTCTTCAACATAAACAAACATAAAAATATCTCAATCCTACTCCTCATCCTCAAAATCATTGCTATAACACTTTTCTGCAAGCTCATAATCAGGATATCGAGGATATGGAGGAAATTGCACTCCTGGGTCACCTCTAATCAGGCTCTCCAAAGATGAGTGGAATTTCTCTTCATAATCACTCTTTCTTCTTTTGTACTTATCAGTATGATTTGCAAAACGCTTTAAATTTTATACCTTATCAGTGGTAAAATTGATATTATCCATCAACTTCTGTAATAACTCGTCTCGGGTATCAGTAGATTCACCTCAAGATGTAGAAGCACGTGAGGTAGATGGTCTAGATGTAGAAGCAGCAGAGGTAGAAGCAGCAGATGTTTCCATTCCATGGCTTCTGGAAAATCCTCCTCTCCAGCCAAAAATTGAATGCTCAGAATAAGTCTTCACATTCACCTTAGTGATGGGCTTTAGAGGTAATAACACTTCCTCTCAACTATCATATTTAACTCCAGCCCTCTCACACAAAGAAAAGATCAAGGAAGCAAATCCCAGTTGTAACAACTGTAGCAGAACTGATGATAGTCTGACAGATCAAAGCTCCAATGTTGATGAACTTTCCCTCTTAAATACAATAGTTCAACGTTGCTCTTTATCTGGTCACTTCACTGAGATGATTGTTCAGAAGCAGACAAGCAGAAATGAAATAGTGTCAGACCTTTGAAGGTGCACATAACTTTAAAGTTGGGAAGTTGACTCTCCTCTCATTGGTAATCTTCTAAAGTCCTCTCCCAATATCCAAGTATGAAATAATCTTATTTAACTCCGCTTCAGTAGGACTATAATTTACATAAAAACATAACGTATCCGGTGGTAAATGGTTAAACAAGCGGTGGTAAATGGTTGGTGGTAAATGGTTAAACAAGTTGATTACCTCTGACGAAAAAGGTACCAATTTTCCTCGAACCATAACTCGATTATCTTCAGCTTTAGGGAGATGCATAGAACTCCCTCACAACAGATATAACTGCCACTACAGAGAAACAATAGAATTGTTCCCACTATTGGTGAACAATTAAATCGTCCACGTCTCCACCCAGATTTCTAAAACATCGCTGCTGAATCAGTTTGCGTGATTGAAACGCATCACTATACTGATCTTGAGCTTTTGAACTAACAAATTTACTCGAATTGAAAGGGGCTTTGCCTTTGCTCTTCTTCATTCTTGGTGCCATTCTATAAATTTGATAAATTCCAACAATAACTTCAAAAATCAAGTCTAAACCACTAACTAAACTTCCAAAAGCTTAAACTACACTTTCTATGCAATTTCCATAGATTTTTCCTCATTTTTCACCATGAATAGTAAATTTTCGAATTCTTCCAAATGTACTCAAAATACATGGTAAAAATCTAAAATTTTTGCATAGAAGTAAAGCTCTTACCTTAAGAAATTTGAATATAGCAAATTTTTCTTGATTCCACCAAGAAATCTCCACTTAATGGTGTGCCCTAGCTCTCAAAAATCATATTTTTGAGAGGTTGAAGGTGACAGGAGGCATAAAAATGGTGATTTTCGGCTCAAAAATTCACTTTTAACCATTCACGAACCAATTTTCATGAATCGGCGCTTAAGCACGGGTAGGTGGCGCTTAGGCGCTTACCTCTCCTTGCCTCTCTGGTTTGCTCGCGCTTAAGCGCGAGATGTGGCGCTTAGGCGCGAGTGCACGGGTTTCAAAAATTTCAAATTAAAGTAAAATGCACTATTGCCTAAGTAAACCACCCCTAAATGGTCTCATAGCACTTAAATGACTATTTTCAACTTCTTTTACCTCTCATTTATCTCAAAATTCTCCTTAATAACTATTTGAATTCGAGGCTAAAAAAACACAAAATTTCACACAAACAAACTTATATTAATTCACAACGAGTACAAATACATTTAAACACTTAGTTCGCATTCCAAATAGTCTTGGATGAGAAAATTTTCCTAAATACAAACACTTAACAATCTTTCCGAATTAAACACCTAAGTAACACAAACACTAAAGCAAGTTTTAAACACTAAAACACTTAAAGACAATGACTTTAAACACACAAAAACATAACTTCAAACATATAACTTAATTCCATTCTTCATTAGAAGGAACAAATTCAGGTCTTTCATTAGTCTTTCCTGGGGAAACTGGAATATGAAGTTGATAAAATGGACGGTGGTGACGTGTCTGATGCAATCTTCTTCAATCCATATTTGCTTAAGAAACATCTCCTTATCCCCTTCCTCTATATAACTAGTGTGGCTAAATTGCATTTTTAATTGCCATCCAAAATACTCAAGATGTGCATGAATCTCCAATACCTTAGTCTCCAGTACAGACATGGTATTTTCAATTTTGTTGATCTTCTCTAATATTCCTTCAATACTAACGACTAAGAAACCGTTATACATCTCTTGTGCACTTTGACTATGAATTTCTTCCTCATGGTCTCCTCCTTCTTCTTCAAATCCATTTCCCATGAAGACATCATCTTAAAATCTATCTCTCTCTTAGACTTTAGGGCTAGAAATGATCTGAGGTGAAATTCCTTCACTAAAGCCTTCTATTTATAGGCTTAAATCCTTCCAATAACTCCTAGACACATTCAAAAAATGCCTTGGCACATTTTTGCAAACTTCTAGGTGATTTTCCCTTATTGAATATTAATTTCACACATGTTTTTAAACTACCGCGCTTAAGCGCCAATGAACATTTTTGCATTAGTCAACTTAACATCCAAATTCCCATTTTAGCATGTCTAGATCACTAAATAAAGTCTTAAAATCAATACTAACACATAATAGTCTAAAAATATTACCCAAATTTTCTTAATTACACATAAAACAACAATCAAAATAAAAACACACTAATAACTATGGGTTGCCTCCCACAAAGCGCTTGGTTTTACGTCGTCAGCCCGACTTAACTAGTGCTTACTCTGGTTGACCCAACATTATTCCATCATTAAACTTATGATCCCCTATAAAATAAGGTTTCAGTCTATGTCTATTAACTTTAAATATTTTCTTAGTTAGGATCTTTAATATCCACATATATCCATAAGGATAAATTTTAATCACAATAAATGGGCCCATCCACCTGGACTTAAGTTTGCCTGGAAATAATCTTAAC
>NW_018165437.1:401784-402645 GCF_001263595.1 Phalaenopsis equestris | reverse complement strand
TTCAAGCTCATTTAATTGTAACAATCTTTTCTCACTAGCATCTTTCAAATTTTAATTGAACTCTTTAATCGCCCAATATGCCTTATGCTTAAGTTTAACTGGTAAGTGACAAGCTTTTTCAAATGTTAGCCTATATGGGGACATTCCTATTGGAGTTCTGTATGCAGTCCTATAAGCCCACAAAGCATAGTCAAGTTTTACTAACCAATCCAATTTTGTTGGATTCATCAACCATCAAAAAACATTAAATTTTTCCATAATTCTTTTAATTTCCCGATTGAATAATTCAGCCAAACCACTTGTATGAGGATGAAATCAGTAGCAATTCTATGATTTATATGATATTTCTTTAATAATTTCTCCATTTTAGCATTTCTGAAATGACTTCCCCCATCAATAATGATAACTCTTGGCATCCCAAACCTACAAAATATATTCGTTTAAAAAATTTTGCAACACTTTGAGCATCACATCGAGGTAAAGCAACAACTTCTATCCATTTGGATACATAATCCACTGCTAACAGAATATATAAATTTTTGAAAGATGGTATAAATGGTCCCATGAAATCTAATCCCCAAACATCAAATATTTGAACTTCTAGCATATAATTGAGGGGCATCTCATTTCTTCTAGAAATATTGGCTACTCTTTGACATCTACCACAAGTTTTGATATAAGCATTAACATCTCTAAAAATTGTAGGCCAATAGAATCCAGATTGTAACATTTTGTATGCAGTTTTATTAACACCAAAATGTCCCCCAAAATAAGAATTATGAATTTTTTGAATTATCTCATAAGTTTCTTCTAATGGTACTTCTTCTAATGGTACACGATCCTTTCCTTGTTTATATAAAA
>NW_018165437.1:398557-401271 GCF_001263595.1 Phalaenopsis equestris | reverse complement strand
TATCATATCTTTGTCCTAAAACAGCTCCAATAGCATAACCACTAGCATCACACATTAATTCAAAAGGTTTTTCCCAGTTTGGTGAAACTATAATTAGTGCAGTGATTAGTTTTTCTTTTAATAACTTAAAAGCTTTTAGACATTCCTCATCAAAACTAAAAATTGTATCTTTCTCGAGTAAATGACATAAAGGCTTAGCAATTTTTGAAAAGTCTTTAAATATATCGCCTGTAGAATCCAGCATGTCCTAAAAAACTCCTAATTTTTTTTACATTTATTGGATAAGGTAAATTAGCAATCACTTGAATTTTAGCAGGATCTACTTCCATATCATTTTTTTTATATTTGATGTCCTAATACAATTCTTCCTGCTACCATAAATTGATATTTTTCCCAGTTAAGGACTAAATTTGTTTCATCACAGCGCTTAAGAACTTTGGATAAATGTTCTAAACATGAGTCAAATGAAGTTGCAAACACTGAAAAGTCATCCATGAATACTTCAATCCCTTTTTCAATTAGATCTCAAAAAATTTCCATCATACATCTTTGAAATGTAGTAGGGGCATTACATAAACCAAAGGGCATTCTTCTAAAAGCAAAAGTACCATAAGGACTGGTAAACATTGTTTTCTTTTGATCCTTAGGAGATATTTGAATTTGGTGATAACCAGTATATCCATCCAGAAAATAAAAGTATTTACGCCCAGCTAGTCTATCCAGCATTTGATCTAGAGGGTAATGGAAAATGATCTTTTCTAGTGACAAGATTTAATTTTCTATAATCAATGCATATTTGCCACACTGTAACTTGTCTAGTAGGTATTTACAAATTATGTTCATTTATAGTTATAGTTACTCCTCCTTTCTTAGGAACACAATGAATTGGACTAACTCATGCACTATCTGAAATAAGGTAGATAATTCTAACATCTAAACACTTTAAAATTCTTTCTTTACAACTTCTTTCATAACAGGATTTAATCTCCTTTGCGGATCTGCCCTAGGTTTGTAGTTCTCTTCCATATGAATTATATGCATACAAATTGAAGGACTGATTCCTTTAATATAAGCAATTGTCCATCCAAAGGCTTTCTTAAAATTTTTCAGAATTTCCATCAACCTTTCTTCTTCTTCCATCGTTAATTTTTAGGAAATTATAATTGGTAAAGTAGAGGAATCTCCCTAAAGGCATATTTTAAATGATCAAGAAGTAACTTCAACTCTAGTTTTGGAGGTTTTTTAATGGACAAAATGATTTATCTTTGTCTATCGTGTCCAAAACTTCAAAACTTTCTCGAACATAGTTTGAATTTTCCTTAAAAAGATCTTCACATTGATTTAATTCCTATTCTTGCTCGTGTTCCAAATCTTTTCAACAGGAAAGATAAGTTGATCCACTTTCACTAGGACATCTTCTATAACTCCTTTAGGGTATGTTATCGACCGATCTTCTAACTGCAGAGTTATAGTAGTAGGGGTTATTTCTTCTAATCCCAATCTTTTAAATATTTATAATGACATAAGGTTAATGCTTGCACCTAAATCACATAAAGATTTCCTATAAAATCTGTCTCTTATTGCACATAGAATTGTAAGGCTACCAGGATCTTTAAGCTTTTCAGGAAGCTTCTTCTAAATTATCACACTGCACTCCTCAATAAGTACACCAATCTCATTATCTTCAAACTTCCTTTTCCTATTGAGAATATCCTTCATAAACTTTACATAGCTCGACATTTGTTCTAAGGCTTAAGCAAATAAAATATTAATGGTAAGCTTCTTAAATATTTCCAGAAATTTTAAAAATTGTTTATCCAACTTCTGCTGACATAGTCTCTGAGGAAATGGAGGTGGTGGTTTTTCCAAATCAAATTTTAGTGAGGAAATATGTCTCTCAAAATCTTTTGGAGCGTCCTCTTTTGATTCTTCAATTTCTTCTCTCTCAACTTCAATTTCTTTTTCAACCCTACCTTCCAACTCTCTTTCGCTTCTAATTTGAATAGCTTTTACTTGCTCTTTATTCTATTATTTTGGAGTTGATTCAGTATTACTAGAAAGTGTTCCTTGGGATCTATTACTTAATGAATTAATTATTTGTCCAAGTTGATTCTCAAAATTTCTAATTGTAGCTCATTGACTTTGTAATTGATTTTCCATTTGTAACACCACTTCTTCTATAGACAACTTCTTCTCCTTAAATTATGTATTACTATTGAAACCTGGAGGATAAGTATATTTATGATTATTATTCCCTTGATTGTTCCAATTTCCCAATGGGTTTACTTGGTTGTTCACCCATTGTTGATTATTACCACTTGAATTGTTGCTCTTGTTAAAGTTAGGATGATTTTTCCAACCTGGGTTATAATAATTTGAAAATGGGTTATTCTGCTGGTTACTTATGACATTCAAAGTTTCTAATGATACTTGAGAATCTACCATTTGGCCTAATGAATTCTCTTTAATCATGGAAATTGGTTGAAAAAATTCATTCCAAATTGGTCTAACTTCCTCAAAATTGCAGCAACTTGACTTGATAACATAGTAAATGCATCAATTTCATGAATATTGGCTTTCTTAGGATTCACCCACTTAGAAGGTCATTGAAAATTATTGGTAGCCATTTTTTTCAATTAAAGCATAGGCGTCATGAAATGGTTTTGACATCAATGAACCACCAACAGCGGCATCGATAATTGATCTAAGAGATC
>NW_018165437.1:397034-398022 GCF_001263595.1 Phalaenopsis equestris | reverse complement strand
AAGTTCATCTACAGTAGGGTTGGCATAATCTCTTAAAGGTCTAAACTCTTGATGAATTTCAGCATTTTGATTATTTTGGTCTGTCATTTCTGTAATTTTTTTGGATTTTTCAAAATTTTTAATTTTTTTTGGTTTTTCTGATTTTTCTAACAGTTCTTTCTAATTCAGAATCGTAGGACACTAGTCCTTCAGAATCTGAATTACTCATACACTAACATATAATAAAATAAAATAAGATAAACGAAATAAATAAAATAAGATAAGATAACTTAAAGTTTAAATAAGTCTTTCTAAAAATAGAAAATAGCTTTTAAAATCAATTTCTCCCCGGAAACGACGCCAAAAACTTGATCTTTGGATACTGTTAATATGCACAGTACAACAAAAATTCAGATTATATTTCACTTATATTTCCTTACTTTACAACAAAACCAAAAACTTGATCCTGAAGACAAATAAGAATTTAAATTTTAATTTATATATATTGGGATACTATGCAAGTATACGTATCGTTATCAAGTAATATACGACTTTTTGATTAAGACCTGAATATCGAACCCATAGGGAGAATAGACAATATGCACTATTGAACAACAAACTTTTTATTTTTAATAAAAAGATAATTATCTAAACTAAAGATGATTTTTGCAGTAATAAAAATTTAAATATTTTTGGTATTTTCAATATTTTGATAGAACAATAACAATTTAAAAAGATAACTAGAGTTTTTATAGAAGAAAAACCCTAAATATGAAAATATCTTTCTTCTTGTTATGAATAAGTAATAAGTATAGGAATTCTATTGTGGAAGTATGCAAATTATGTTGTACCAAATAGAAGCAGTAATATTCTTTACCCTTACTTGAGATGCTATAAAGAACATTGACTAATTTAAAGTTTGAATAGTTCTGAAGACCGGCTAGGCAGAGAAGATATTAGCTCTCACTCTAGAGTTCCCTTGATTCCCTCCACCTGGGGGCTAACATCT
>NW_018165437.1:350218-396681 GCF_001263595.1 Phalaenopsis equestris | reverse complement strand
ATGGAGAAAACAAAACCACACTTTAGTTTAAAAGAAGAAATCATTGTCAAACCAACAACAAGTCTCAATTAAAACCAAAAGTCGTCTCAAAACAAAAAGATAAAAACTTATCTCAAGTCCTCCACCAAACACTTGAAGTTCCTTTAATTCTCTTCTCTTTACAATCACTCAAAATAAAATAATAAAAAGAATAAAATAAAAGTAAAAGTGGTGCTGGAAATCTCTCTGAACTAACTCTCCAAATGAGAACTTTCAAAACTTTCCAATACTTTCAGGACTCACTCTTTTTCGGACCTTTTCAGAGCTCTTTTCAAAGTCCTCTCTTCTTTATTTTATAATTTTCCAAAAGATGCCTTGGTTTCTCTTCAAAATATGTCTTTATTCGATGTATTTCCCCAAGAGATGCATCCTTTCGTGATAATTTTCGTCCATGGTGGTTATAACCACCTATTAAGCCAGTGGGTGCCTAAAAAACCTCTTCAAAATTCACAGAAATTGAATTTACTCGTCCAAGAACTGCCACTGGTGCTTAAGCGCGAGGCCTCTGGAGCTTAGGCACGATCTTCTCTGTTTAATCGGCGCTTAAGCGCCAGATCTGACGCTTAGGCGCCAAAACTCTTTTGTACATTTTTCACCTTTTTGCTCCAAATTTGATCCTTTTTCACTCCTTTCAGCATTTTTCACCTTTTTTACTTGTATCTGCAAGAAAAACACAAAAATACCTTCCATTAAAGCGCAATATCTAAAAAATAGATAAAAAAATATGTCTAAAAACGCTATATATTTTAGGTGTATCAGTCATGACCTAAATCCTCATATTTTCCAGGCTATTTGTGTATTGTCTCACACGAATGTAAGCCTTAAATAATAAAATTAGTAGGATGAAACATTTAAAATGATTCTATTCGAAATTGAAGCTGAACCATAGGATAGTCTAGGAAGTCACCGAGGTTCTCCTCAGGATCCATGACATCACCAAGTTCCTCTTCCTTTGGATTTAAAAATAAATGTTCCAAATTTCAGTCATTCCCATTTCACACCTCTTTGTCCGATCTTTTAAGAAGTCCTATCCTTTTTTAGCTTCTTGAAGATAATATCTTCTTGAATATAATATTCCCTGATTTTTATCGAGAGTTTTCTTAGGTGACTTCGATTATCTAAGATGTATTTAACTATAAGTGCTTGCCTTTATATGAAACTTTCAAGGAACCAACTTAATATAAATCCTATTTAATTTTTTGTATTAAATAGGGGAACTTATCGGTTAACATAAAAAATGATTTTTCATAGACTTAAACAAACTTCATAAACTCTTTAGTTTATTTAATCAAGCCTCACCAGTAAGTTGTGTGTCTATCCTTCGGGATAGATGCATTGCTTGTGATATTAGACTCGTTTATTTAAATTATTGAGGATATGAGATTGGTCCGGTCTTATATTTTTAAAATTTAAAATATTATTTTTTCCCAATATATATATATATATATATATATAACATAAATTAAACAGAGCGTCTATATATATATAATTAAAGCGGGCATCGGGATTTCCATTCCGGTGACCGAGCCCAACCAAACTTTTTTGTGCTGACACTTCTGCACTTAATGCCTTATCAAAGGTATGACATTACTCCATCTCTACTTGTCTTCTTTCTTTAAACTATTTGAAAGAAGTAACCCGGGAGAGGGCTATTCTGAACTACTGCATCCAGTTGATGAAACCCATCAATATTGGCTTATTGATTTACAAAAGCATTATCCATTCCTCTAAGGGAGGGACTACAACAGATTTGTGCTACCCTTCTCTCATAATTACTTTATGCAGTCAATTTAGAGTTAGATTTGAGCCTTAAGAGGAGATATTGTATCCACTTAAGCTTATTGGGAAGGCTAATGTGGATATATATGGGAAACATACTGGGTCTGGATTTGGGACTAGATTTTTTGATGCTCCATCTTCATCTCATGCCTCTATATCTCATACTCCTTATAGCATGAAATCTTTATTTGATAGTATGCAAAAGGTAAAGGATGGTATTTTTGATGTTCGAAGTAGAGTTCTGAGAGTTGAAGATTATCAGGATCATTTTGACTCTTATCTCCATTAACATAGTAACTATGAGAAGAGATTTCATAAATCTCTTGTCAGTCATCTCATGAGAAATCAGGCTGTAGAATTCTCCGATTATTTTGATTATCTGAGATTTGATGATCTGAGCCATATGGAAATGGATGGGGATGAAGATGATGATGAGGATGATGCTGGTGAGGAGTAGTTGATTTTTATTAGCGTGACTGGATGAATTTGTTGTTCTTTGATATTTGTAGTTATTTTAGCATTGTATTGGACTTATTGTCAGTTGATGCTTGTGTGAATTCTTATATGGAGTTTTTCACTCTATTGCACTACTGTTTACTTTTGCTCTAGTTCATATACATACTGATTATGTGTAATTAGATATTTTCTTTGCACTTTTGATGAAAAACGTGTTTCAAATTGGGATTTACTTACTGCTACAAACATGTTATTACTTGTACATGTTATGTTTTCATGTTTAGAACTATGTAATAGATAATTTCATTGATTTTTTTTCTTTCTTCATGCTTAATTTTCACTAAAATGTTGTTAAAATTTTATGTTTGGGGGAGGGAGAAAGAAAAATTTTTTGAAACTAAACTTTATTTGTCCTCAATAAATTATATTTTTGAAAGAAGAACTATTTTAACATAATTTGTGGTATGTGATGTTAACAATGGAAAACTATATTTTTGATTCTATAAGTGTAATAGAAGACTTAAGGAAAATTTTCTAGTGATAAGGGGATAGTTCTAAAGGTAAGATATTTTGGTATGAAGGTATAGGATGATGTTTTACTATTCAGAGTAGATATATAAATTAGAGACTATGAAAATTATTTTTTACTAATACAAATTATCAAGGAAAGATGAGATATGTGTAAGCCTTAGGAAGAGGACCTTTTAGAGGAGAATAGTGAAGTTCAAAATCATTAAAGGATATCTAGATATAATAATCCTCACATGAAAAAGTAAGGATTAAAAATATCCTGAAAGAAAAAGAAAAAGAAAAAGAGAAAGAAAAAGCATAAAAATAGAAAAATATGTGAGGAGAAGTTTGAGGAGTTGCCTAATTAAAAATTGGCTTCACTTGAATCAACTTAAAGGAAGAAATTTACTTATATTTATGAGCTTATTTATAATTTCAAGTATTAGTATCTTTACTAGTAAAGTTCTCAAAAACTTCTTTTCTTTTAATTTTTCTAAGATTCCTAAGTATGACAAATTACATTTATTTTTAAAATGAATAGAAAATTAGAATTTCTAAACTTGATTACTAAATATTTTTATACTTTAGTTCTAATATGAGTTATTGAAAATTTTTCTAAAAGTTTAACTGTCACACTTTTAGAGAAAAAAACTATAGGAATCTTTAAGTGAAACCCACTACCATAAGCTATAACATTTGTACATAGTAAAAGAGTTACTTGAGGACAAGTAACTTTTAAGTTTGGGGGAATTAACATGCCTTAAAATTACCTATTTTATAAATACATTTCATGCTTATTTTTTATGATATTGCAATTTAATGAAAAATATTTTGCATGTTTTTTGTTTCAGTTGCAGAAAATAGAGTTTATAGGAAAAGAAGTGAAAATAAAAGCAAAATGGAGTTATGGAACAGTGGCGCCTAAGCGCCAGAGAAAGAACGTGATTGACACTTAGGTGTCAGAGGCGCCTAGGCGCCAAAAATGATTATCTCTATTATTCAATGAATTCAGTCGGATTTTGAAGAGGTGCCTGAAGCAATCCTTGATGATTTTCAGAGCTTTACATGTAGGGACGAAGTCCAAATGAAGAAGAGAGTTAGAGAGTGTGAGGGTGTGTAAGATTGTGTTAGAGTGATTAGGGTAGGTCCCCATTAGAGTGAGCGGCTACCAAAAAAATATTGTGAGTCTTGTAAGAGTCTATTGAAGTCAAGGAAGTCAGGGTACTTCAAAGGATTTCTTGGGGAAGAAGTTGAGATAAGTATTTGTATTTTTGTTTATGTTTGGTGCTGTGAATTTGAGTTTTAAGCCAAATCGTGCTTTGTTTTGTTATTCTTATGAATTTTGAGTAATTTTCCTTTTTTTTCTCCTTGCAATAAGAAGTAAGCATGTTAAGGATTTAATTTGTTTAAAACTTCTTTTATTCCCAAAATTGTGATGGTATTTTCAATGGTTATTCATTTACTTTGCAAACTGGTCACTTGTAATGTTAAAATTTGTTGTGAAACATAATGACATGGGAGGACTATGATTTCACCCAACTAGTGAGTGTCACACTAACCTAACGAGGAGGGCAACCACATTCTAAGGAGAGTGCAAATAGATAGAGAGATAAGTTTTGATGGGCATAGAATTGGTGTTTCTAGGCTGACAAACAAGATCCTTTACCAATTTGGTCTAGAGTTGAAACCTGAAGTCCCTGATAGGTCCTATAGAAAGGACATAGTAAGTAATCTTGAAGTGAAATGCTAGAATCTACTCAACATTATCATACAATAAAGAACTAACTTTAGATTAGCTAATGTTCTTTATGCACTCGAGAGAGGGTAAATAATAGGTATGCTCCCATTTCTCACAATACATCATTTAAACCTTTAAACATTTTGATTCCGACACAGATTATGAACTCATTGCAAGGGGAAAGATTCCTTTTCATAATTAGAACTCTCTTTTACATTTGTCATAGTTTAGAATTTCTGCATTTACATTTAGTTTTACACAGAACTTGTGAGAATTTAGTAGCTTTACTTTTCATATGGTTTTGCTATTATATTTTCTAATTTAATTTCTGCAATTTTAAGTAAAAGTTTCACTAAAATTCAATTCAAAGGATTATAGGTTCGATGTGGGATCGATACTGGGGTTTTATAGAAAACTCTATATTACTTGAAACGATACGTATACTTTCGTTGTACCACTTGTGTGAAAACAATTATTCTATACCTTATAATATTTCATTTATTCACACTAGTTGTTAAATAAAAATTGTGTCAAGTTTTTGCCATCATTTGGAACATATAAATCTGCGTAATTGCGGGTCGGGTCAGACCATAATTTCACAAATAATGATACCCGCCCACAATAAAACCTATAGTGACCTTGTTCCCTTCCCTCAAAATCAATGGAACTAGAACATTACATCTAACCACCATTAAATTGGAGCGAAGACATCAATGAAGATTTGTCTATTTTTTACTGTGATTGATTTTAAAGTGTTTAGGATAAACTCAGTTACTTTTAAATTATTTGTACTTTTTTTTATGATTTGGATTCAAAGAAACTTATATCGTATTAATATTTTTTTTTATATTTAATGGATTATTAGGTATGATAAGTTAATTTAATGATTGTTGTCTCATTACACAATTCACATTTTAATGTGCATTGAAAATCTAGTCTCCAATTGGCACATAATATATTAGATGATGCTTTGTAGATAAAGACATTCAATCAAAGCATTACACACAATTGTGTATGATTCCCTCATTAGTTATCCAACGGTCAAAAATGCCAAGCCTTGCAACTAATAATGCCTTCAATTGGTGGATGTAGTGTAATTATCTGGTCAAATCTCTCCCTCTCTCGATGCTTAGTCTTTTATATTTATTTATGTTGTTGATTTTCTTATTCCTGCTTTCCACATTGGTTGGCAACTGCCGAGTGACGTGACGTTTCAACTCAGCCTTACCTGCTTGCTTACTCCCTTCAAAAGATCACACGATTGTAGGAAATCTTGTAGAGCAACTCTTAAGTATTCACCATCAAGATTATTAATAATATTTTCCAAATTAAATAAAAAATTTTCGTAGATCCATCATTTGATATTTTGTAGCTAGACGACATACTCGTATTCACCATCAAAGTTATTAATTATTTAATCTGTCATATTTATAAATTATATTAAGAAAATTACATGCATGCATTTTAAAATTATTTTATTTAATAAATTGATGATAAAAAACGGCCTTGTCGTGTAAAGATATCACGCGTCTTCCGAGTCCTTGGCATTTGTAATAAAGGATCTAATTAGCGAAAAATCATTCCATACAGACTACGTATGCAGTGATCTACACCGTTCATCAATGCAAACATGTATTTCGGTGGACCCCATTTAAATTTTTTTTTTTTAATGATGGATGGTGGAGATCAGACAACGTATGCATTTCTGCATACGATGTCTGTATAGAATAATTTTTCCTAATTAGCGCACATAATCAGTTGAGAATGATGCCTTACTAATCAAAAGATTAAAAAAATGAAGTTGTGAAATAAATGTGAAGTAATTAAAAAAAGGTAATCCATATGTTCCCTGTAGTGAATATTTTGGCTTAAGTTATATTTATTTACTTGATTAAGTATCATGTTTGATGATTTTGCTATAGAATTTGACAATGCCAGCTTTTGTGTTACATTTTGAAATTACAAAACATTAAATGGGGTTTTTTTAAAAAAAATTATTTCATAAAACTATCATTAGTTAGTTTTTCAGGACTTAAATTGCATCTTTTATTTAATTTAAATTACATAATTCATTCCTTGTGTATCATAAACTTCCCACCTACTCTTAATTTTTTTCATCAATAAATAATAATAATAATGTTTTGGTTAAATGAATTGGTTTGATTTGTTAGTTATGCTTTTTTTTTTCATTTGTTTTGTTATTATAATAATTGTATTAATAATAATAATAATAATAATAATAATAATAATAATAATAATTATTATTATTATTATTATTATAGCTGATCTTGTGGATTATTTTTTTAAATATTTTATTAAGTTGATCTGTTGGTTGAGCTGCTTTCGGAAGCTGTTGAAGTTGTTAAGATTGCTGAAATGATGATGGATGCGACTGAGCTCTTCCCAAATCTTTAGACAATGTCATTTTTACTGTTGAACATTATTATTATTTTCTAATTATCACATTATGTTAATGATTTTTTTCTCTTATGGTGGCAGACATTTTTAGATTAAAAATTTAGGCCATCAATAAATTTTCATTGTCCGTCACTAATTTCGAAGCACGACACATATCTCAATATAATATTTTGAGCAATGGATGTTCAAATCTTGATAAAAAAAGTCATACAGAAATCTAATTTTAGCAAGCTTATAGTCGAACTGATCAGCTCGATGAGAGGAACCTAATGACAATAAAGTTAGTCAAATTCGAGTCAAATTAAACATGGATCAAGTCATTTAACCTCTTTTGGAAGATTTTCGGACACATTTGGAAGGTTAAACGGATGTTGACTCTAACAAGTTCATGGTCGAATCGAGCTTCTCGACAAGACGAATCCAACGAGCCCGAGATCACTCCATTCGACACCATTAAGGGATCTAAATGTCTATTAAACACTGTTTGATTGAATGAAGATATCATGACTATTCAATCAAAATGATTTATATTCTACATTAATTATACTCAAAATACTATAAATAGAGTCCCACCCCTTTCATAAGAGAGAGCTTAAGTCTAGAGTGAGAGAGAGCTTGAGGCATTGAGAAGAAGCTGCAGCTCAACGTCACGGCCGATAGCCGTCAACCACTGCCGACTACCGCCAACCATCGCTGACAGTCGTCGACCACCGCTGAATTCCGTCACCAACCACATATCGTTGTCGACCACTGCCTACAATCGTTGATCACTGCCGACCACCGTTTGACCACTGCCGACCACCGTCCGTCGACCACCGCTGACCGTCGTCAACCTCTGCCAACCGTCGTCAACCTCTGCCAACCGTCGTCGAGCACCACTAACCACCAATTATCATCAATAATCACAAATAAAATGCCGTCAAGTCGACACTTATCATTTCCCGCTTGTAGAACAAGGGGTTTCTGTAATAATCAACCAATAGTGAATTTTCGAAACTGGGCCAGACCCGACGGTTTTTCCCTTTACCGTTTTTCCACATAAAAACTTCTGGCATCATCCTCGGTTATTCTTATTTCACCTGAGTGTGCGTTGAATTCTCGTGCAATATGAGACGACATCCTATTACTCTACCGCCGCAAATTTTCTAGCTACCATCAAAACTATTGAACATATTCATCCTCTTATTTTGTAAAAGTTATTTAGACACTCTCATTAATATGCTCGCATGAAAAGCAATAAATTATTCTATAACATATTTTGAGGGTTGTTGTTTTTCTTTTTGAAAAGATGAGAGCGGTGCAGGAGTAGAGATGTAAATTTAGATAGAGGATTAATTGAAAATTTGATAAACTTTGATTTAGAAAGAGTTTTATTTCTTATTATTTAAAATCATATAAAAATAATTTTAAAAGGTCTCAAAAAATTTTAGGAACGTTTTGAATATTTTTTAAAAATAATTATACCTTAATCAAATATATCAATTCAAATTAAAATATTACTAAAATAAAATAAAAATAAAAAATAAAAAATAAAAGTGATCCGAGATGGCCCCGAAAGTATAACAAAATTTGCTCATCTTGTAACCAAATCAAATGATTCCAAATCAATTTTAGGTCGGACTCGAGTTGAATGGTTGCCTTTTATATGAGAAAATTATAATCTATTTAAAAATTAAGTAGAATAATTTTTAAAAATTATTAATTTTCCCACAACAGCTTTACAATACATCAAAAACAACGGCTGTCCAAGGAGAAATTATTGCATACGGACACCGCATGCATCTCTGCATGCGGTGTCCGATCCTGACCGTAGATCACAGTGATCTACGGTCATGATTATTTTAGTTTTTTTTTTAAATTTAGGTGAGGCCCACCGAAATACATCCTAGCCGTAAATCACCTGATTTACGGTCAGGATCGGACACTGCACTCAAGATCCATATAAAATAATTTTTGTAAATATGTACGTTTATTCTCATGAGTAACCAAAAGGGCCGTTCAATTGTTTGTAGATACAATAGACTCCATAGAAAATGATGAGATGTGATTATCTAACATTTAATTGAATGTAATTAAGAATTAGGATGAACTTCTTGCTCCATAAACCATCCAATTATGATAATTCACATACAAAACTGGTGAATGAAAAATATTATTTTTAAAATTTCTATTAATGTACACACCAATATTGTCGGCACAAATCTTAAAGCAATCAAATGGCTAAAATGATGGCACAATGATTGAGGCATTTAATTCAAGAAACATGGACTGGACCGACTATCTGAAAGATCCACCATCGGTGAATCTAGTCGACGGGTCTATCTGTTGTCCAAATCGCTGAAGCTCTTTAAAAGTCGGTCGAACACAACCGGTCGATTGACTGCACGTACCTTGGCAAAAACGACCTCCACTAGGCCCGTCGCTTAGATCGACGAACCAAAACATGTCTACCAACTTATTATCGACACACTCAAATTCAAATTGTAATATAAATATAGTATGAAATCAACACATTGATTCCATTAAGGATGGTTTCCATAATCATTTTCTCCTTTCTTTAATTGTACAAGAAGACCTCCTATAAATAGGAGGCTCAATGATGAATAAAGGGACCTTGAGGGTCTAAGGATTTTTTTCCGACCTATCTGGTGAGAATTTACGAATGTCTTCCAACTCTCTCTCTACTCCTCCTTCTCCCAACTCTAAGGCATGTATTTCTAAAGGACAATTTCATATTCAATAATTAAAAAACTTGAAAGTTTTTTTTTTATTATTGCTATTTTTATTTTCTTTTTTCTCCCCAAGAAGAACACTTGGATATTCATATTCCAGGCAAGTCAAAGTAATACCCAAAGCTAGGCTTGACTGGATTATGGACTCTAGAAATGAAATTCCTCTTATTTTCTCCTGTAATGACATTCCAACCACACCTTACTAAAACTTTATTTTCTGTACAATTCAGTATTTAGACTGGACAATCAATTATCATTCAATAAACGTCTAAATAGATGATTATGTATTAGTTCTATTATGCATAAGAATGTAAATAAATATGATAATATAACTTTTAGAGGCAATCAGATGATTAAGAAGAAAAAATTAGATAAAAATAAGGAATAAAAATTTAATGAATGATTATGTTAGAGGAAATCCTAAAGTGATATATATATATAAACTAAAATCCCACGTTTCACGCACTTTTGCTCCTGCACGAGACTATATCGAAATGAGTGTCCTCCCTAGCTAAATTTGACGTACCGGAAGCACCAACGCGGTTCGTATCATCATCTGGGGTCGCTCGGACGACTTTGTCGATGGTCGGGTTGAAAACTCGTCAAATTCAAATTTCTTTAAAATTCTAGCTTGTGATCGATCGTTCCAGCAATTAATTCGAGTTTGATTAATCCTGAGTCTTCTACGGGCGCGGTGATGTGGATTTCGATAATTATGTGCATCGATGCGTGAATTGTGGTATTCGTGCATCGAACACGCGTGGAGGTTGCAATAGGTTTCTTTTGGTTTCAGATCCTATGGGTACTTGACTCGAGCTTCGTCATGCTGATTTTAGTCGACTCAACTAAACATTGAGGATTTAGGACAGATGACATGTAACTGTGAGGAGTCAAGAAGTGGCTTGAATTTCTAATTGGTATTGGACCCAATGCTAGTCCTCTAAGATAGTCGGTAGGAAACCTTAAGGCTAGATCCTGGGCTATAAGAAGAGTAAGAAACTTTACCAAAAACGAGGTCAACAACGTATTGCCTTGATTCAACAAAGGATGAGATTTTGAATTTTGCATGTTGTTTCGTGCCCAAGATTTCTTGGAAGGTGTTCTCCAACTAAGACTTCCTCTCCGCCTTTATGTTTATGCCTCCTTTTTGGAATGAGGTGGAGGACTCACTGTCCAAATAGTAAGTTTCACCGTTATCACGCCGCTCTATCGGGGTCACAAATTGTCTTCTCCATAGAGACATGTTAGATGATCCAGTGGGTAGTTGGACTCGAGGAGAAACCTTTGGAAGTTGCTCCATGACCTCTCTTATCATTCAATTTACCTTGTTCTCAATATCAATGAGTTGTTGAGTTATGAACTCTATTGTGTCATCTATTTTTATTGAAGGTTCTACGTTATTATAGTCAACAAATCTAGGATCCTCTTCTAAATTGTGGCATATCCATGCTCATTGCACCTAAACATATGTTAGATCAAAACATGTCTGGGCAGACACATCACTTATATGAGAACTAGGGACATAAAGAGAAGAGAAAATGGGTTATAAGTTAAGAGTTAGAAAGTGTGACGAAAACTAAGGCTATGCACATATTATTACTAGTATAATCTCTTTATTGTATAGATTGCAATGATTTTTTACCGGTAATCCCTACTTATCTGTAATGGGTATCCCAATCAAATATATAAAGGGAAAGATTACAAAATCGATGATAATGTTCGACACCAAGGCATATCTTATGGTGCATACTAAATGGTAATGTCACACTCGATATTTGCACAATATGATGAGTCAATGAGCAAGCAAGTTACCAAATTCATTGAATTCGTGTGTAGGGCTCGAGCCAGTTCTCAGAAGAGCTCATAGTTATATCTTTGCTAGACTTTTCATGCTGCTATGAAGAGCTGTTGTGACTTGTGGATGTTGTGCCTAACGATTTGGCACCTACGTGGATCGAGTTCGAATTGGCCCGTTGATTACCTTTGTGAGTTGGTATAACTCGATTTGTCATGAACCTGCCCATGAATTGATTTCGCCGGTTGGCAAGTCTAACTTGATCTATCAAATTTTTGGGTGTATGAACATATAGACTAAAGGATAGAAAAAGCACTAATCAGAAAAGTTGATAATTAGAGTAAAAAAATTATGAAGCAAAGGTGTAGACCTAAGATTACTTGGTTGAAGAAGGATTACATAATTGTTAAAAGTAATTTGCGAATAGGCTCAACATCTTAAACAACCCCCAACAATAACAAATAAAAAATTAGGATTCCTAACACCGAATTCATGAGAATTTGAAATAAATGATGCTTCTATTAACAAATTGAATTGTTATTTAAAAACATGATCACTTAATCCTCGCTAAAAAAAGGCAGAAAAAGAAAATTGTGGGCCTGAAGGCCACAGCCATAGACTAAAATCTGCTGCTACTGCAGCTTTTACCACAGCCACAAGGATCGGAATTTTAACCATTTACCACATAATGATCCAGCTGAAACGAATAAGATAGAAAGAGAGAATAAAATTCACATAATAATGACTAAAAGCTGAGAATGTTCCAACTCAGTACCATATATGGAGGTAGAGGAGCTACCAAGTCAAGCATATCAAGTTCTGCCAGGTTAAGCTTTGTTGCCGATGATGGCTCCAGATGCCGGCCTGCTTCGGCGATGTTTGGCAGGATCAACTGGTGGCAGTGAAGATGCAAGCGAGGCTGCTTCTCAGATATGCTTCCACTTTCGAAGTCGAGACCAAAAGGATGTTTTTCTTTGGGGAGCTTTGAAGTTCTAGCTTCTACAATAAGCTCCCATTTCTTGTGTGCATGCCAGCCATACTTGTAATCACCAACTATAGGCGTTTTGAGAACTTCAGCACAGTGGACTCGTAGCTTAGTTTGTTCAAGTTGGGAAAAAAGGTAGAGGAACAATTAGCCTTCGGAAAAAACCATCTAAAATGCACAAGAAAATCTTCTGTTTCAGTTTTGACGTACCTGGTGTTTTCTACCAGTTAGAGGGCATAGCTCCAGCCAAGTATAGCCTGCAAATGGTAATGAAAAGTTGAAGAGTAAAAATCAATAAATCTGACAGTAGTGACTTTACAGTTTCAAACTGATTGGCCTGTCAGATGAAACACTACGTATAACATGCTCATGTTTGTTGAAAACAAACATACCGTTTCTCACAAAAACTTATAAGATCTTAAATGATGCAAAATATTATTTTGACTGACCGTTGGATGTTTTTATCACTTTATACTCCGTTAAAGCATGTTGCGAGGATGCAGGCCTCTCCTTTATCACAGTGATTCTTTCTGACTTTCCATCTTCCAGAATAACCTGATTTATTGGTGAATCTACTTAACAAAAATCCGGTTCAAAAACTTCCTTGAAACCGCACATACATAACAAAACAAAGGATGGAGCAGTAGCAGAAGTAACCGTTAACAGATTGAATAGAACACAGCTAATGGAGCTTGGATAAATCCAGTAATTAGATATTTGAGAATAACGATAGATTAACACGTGGCTTATGTTGAATGTCATTCATCTTTTCAGCTTGCAGTTTGAGCAGAAGATACATAAAATAATCCTAGACAGAATAAACATGGGCGAAATGCAGATTTTGATTACGTCTCCATCGTGAAAATGCTCAAATTTAAATGGTTAAAAAAAACCCCTGACTGAAATAAAAGCTACAGCATTTTCTGTACAATGTGATTCTATTTAAAGGGAATGAACTGTAAAATTTAACAAATTATAAAAAAGCTACATTATTTTCTGTACAATGCAATTCTAATTACAAAGGATAACACACATAAATTTTGCTAAATGAGGTGTCCTATGTTGTACCATATTGTGTTGCTTTCTATTATCTTATGTTGTGAATCTGTGACGTGAAATAGTAAAATAAAGTGGACGGTTGTTTGGTCTAACTAGCTACTAAGATTTTTAAAAAATATTAGGAAATTTTGAAGTATTTCAATAAACATTTTTTAACACCGAAGTCGTTGAGTTTTAATGAAGGAAATACATACTATTACAAGATTACTATAATAGAAACTTAAAATCCTAATTATAGATTGTTATATGAATTATTGAAGAACCAAATTGTTAACAGGTTAATTATACGAATAATTATATTATTTATATACTAATTATTAATAAATGAAGTATTAGCTTACTAATCAGCATAATTTCATACAGTAAATATTAATTATTACCTATAATTTTCAAACCCAAAATTGAGTTAACCATGCATAAAGCAAGATTTTAAGACTAGATTTTTCTATTTTTTCACACACCCCTAAACGTATACAACCCCGTATATGCAAGGCCCTGAATCCAAGATATTTTGGTTGAAAGAAAAAGTTCTCAACCACTAGGCCAAAGTGACTTGTAGATTTTAACACTAGGTTCATGAGGTTTATTCGCACATTTAGATATTCATTTTCTGCAACATTTTAAAGTAAAATTTAAAATAATTTAAAAATAAATGCATTAAAAAAAATAATCAACATCTAACATGAATCACATAGGTGTGCAAACTTTAATTATAATAAAATATCAAAAGTATGAATGAATAGTTGCAAATAAAATTTTAAACTGAAAAGAGATGATAGCCAATCATATCAAGTTAGGTACTACGGTTAATTGAAGAATGTAAAAGCATTCTTGACAGCAAGGTTTTATTTGAAAAAGGAAAGCTTGTAAAAATTATAATTTCTTGCTTATTTCATAATAGTTAAAACCAAAACTAATTTGATCTAATAAAATAAGTTCATTTTAGCCAACAATTAGAAATCATTGGAACCACTCAACACTACTCTGAATATTGAAAAAATCTCACTGCTTATCTAACTTTGCAAAACCACTATGGATACACCTCTATTTCATTGATTCAACATTATGTTACCATTTTCATTGCATGTGGAGGTCTACAGTGGAGTATAAAGGCCTTTGTTTGAGCAGAACTAAATTTGAATACATTAAATGCAATTTTAGTAGTAGTAGCTCTATTGTATCACTGTTACTATAGCCAAAAAATTTCTACATCAAGACAGAACAAAATATATCGAGATTGGTTGTGATGATTTCATCTCAGAAAAAGTTAATAATGGAATAGTTCAGCTAGATTCTCACAAGACTTTAGATTATTAATATTCTCATCAAAGCATTCCCAAGAGTCAATCATGATGACTTAAATTCCAAGCTCAATTTGTACAATATATACAACTCATTTTAAAGAGGAGCGTGGGAATGTGCTAGTCAACATTCCTGACTAGGAAGGAATTTATTTCCTTCCTTCAAAATATATTTCAATAATTGTGTTTACTTTTTAATATATCTTTTTTTCCACTATTTCCTATTTACTGGGATTCCTAATTTTGAGACATTTCACTATTATATATATGTAGTAAAGTCTAATGCATAAGAAGAATGAGAAATCAATTTCTTTTATGATTGCTACATTATATTTACGACAATTGAGTGAGACTAATTCGTAATTTACTAAGTCGTGATTTGTGCAACTCTGAACTAGTGTTGGTGAAAATTGTGTCTGACAGAGTCACCCATCTCTATTGTATCACTGTTTATAAGAGGGGTTAGCTGGGGTGATAGAAAATGATATCAGAGTGAGTTTGAATGAAAGTAATGATGAAAGTGTGTTTGGATTTAAAAGTAGGAATTGAATTAAAATATGAATTGATCAATACTGATTGGATGTGAGGAAGGTAACCCATATTAATTGAGGAATAATGTATGCATGACAAAATTATTATTTAATAAATTGTATTGAATAACAAATTATGCAACATATAAAGATGCTTGAGGAGTGTTTGAAAGAACTGAGGAAAATTGAGAGTCAACCTTCTAGGCCAAAATGCAGATCGAGAAATGGAACCTAAAAATAATTCAAATATAATTGATATTCATAACAAGACAAATGAAGAAACAAGAACCATCGAGTTGTAGGGCATTGTCCAGCTAATATCTCAAATGGTTAATAAAATGACAGCTATTAAAAGATCTACAAGCATTGCGCCTGAATTTGAATATGGTGCAAAAGTTGATCTGCATTTGAGGATCTTTTAAACATTAAAGGCATCTGCATTCAAGGGTGTCAATGACCCTATAGTTGTTGAGGATTGGCTAACGAAAATCAAGAAGATTATTGATGATGTGATTTGTCCATAGAACAGGAAAGTAATGCAAGGCACTTTCATGTTAGAAGGGGAGATAGATAAGTGATGGCAGACACAACATAGACAGAAATTTGGGCTGACACCTCTACCACAAACTTAGTGGATAATTTTATAAGTTCTTTCAAGGATTTGTATATTCCACCTACAGCCAGATTAGCACAGCAATATAGTTTTTTTTAATTTGACTCAAAAGTCCAAGACAATTAAACAATATAAAAAAAAAATCACTTCTCTTTTCAGTTATGTGCCTCATTATATCGGCACCCACAACAAAAAATGTCACCGATTATTAAACATTCAAGAACTGTTGAGATTGGCATGGACTCCTTCTGACTTCAAGAATATTTAGTGTTGGTTGAAAGAACTAGAAAAATTGAAAGGAGCAAAACTTCTTCAGTCAATGGTGGCAACCACAAGCAATCAAAGAAAAGATTTTGGCAAGAGAAATAACCTTAAAATAAAAAGATATTTAAATTAGAAGGTAAGCAGAAGCTGATCCAACTAGAAAAATAAATTTGTCAGAAGTGGGAAAAATTATTTTGGACAGTACTTGGTCGATTCAAGAAAATGCTACAGATGTGGATAAATATGACATTGTCAATTGGACTGTCCGTTGAAAAAGAAAAGAGAAGAAAGACAACCCAAAAAGCTTTTGGAAGGTGGCTAGTCAAACAAGACACAATTTTTGGAAATGTCTTCAGTTCAAGCAAAAGGAGAGACCAGAGTGCCAAAATGAGAACCCAGTGAGACCGTGGTTACTGCACTTACCCCACAGGAAGCTAAAGGATCTAAAGAAGTTGTTACATATATACTTCTGATTCTAGATCAGCTTGACAAGTTTTATTTGATTTGGGTGCACCACAATCTTTTATTTCTGAAAAATTTTTTGTCAACTTATATGTTGATACTGCACTTTGATCCTACATTATATATTATCATACTATTCGAAAATAGTTTCTATACAAAAAAAAATCTTAAGTGCATGTTAATAATTCTGATAAAAAGCTGCTAACAAAATTGATCATAATACTAATTCAAATTTTTGATGTTATACTAAGTATAAATTAGTTAGTAAAATATTTTGTTACGACTAAATGCTGGAAAATGAAAGTGATGTTTAATTTGCCTAGTGAGAGGTCATTTTATTTCTCCTATGATATGAAAGTACTATCTTCTTTGATCGATGCAATAAAAGTTGGAAAGTACTTGCAAAGTAGTGAACTAGTACTTTTAGCAAAATTAGAAGAATTGAACTAGATTATGCACAGATTAAAGAGCATTTAAGTGGTTGCATAATTTTATGACATATTTTGTGAGGAATTGTCAGTTTTGCTGCCAAAACGAGAAAGTTAATTTTGTTAAAGATATGCAATCAATAACATTTGTAATTTTTAAATTTATATAGGATGACTCCGAAAGAATTACAGAAATCAAAGTTTTAATTGCAAGAATTGATAGATAAATGATTTATTAGGCCTAGAACTCTTCTTGGAGTGCTCCTGCATCATTTTTCAAGAAGAAAAATAAATATATGTGATTATGCAGTGGTTGTAGAGAATTGAATAATGTAAAAATGAAGAAAAAATATCTCTGTTTGGGATAGACAATTTGTTTAATCAATTGGAGGTCGCTATTATATTTTTTAAGATTTATCTAAGATCGAGATATCATCAAGTCAGTCAAAGAGACAAAGATAATCAAAAACGCTTTTGAGACCAAATATGATCATTATGAATTTTTAATTGTTTATAGTTTCATAAGTATCATTGCAATTTTTATAGATCTAATGAATTGAATATTCGAGCCTTATGTGGATCACTTAGTTATTATTTTTATTGATGATATTTTGATAGATTCAATTGATGATGATCATGCTAAGTATCTGAGAATAGTTATAAAGTTGCTAAAACATGATCAATTATTTGCAATTTTTTTTAAAAACAATTTTTTTGTTGTGAAACATTGCATTCTTGAGGCGTATCATTGGTAGACAAGAAATCTCAATAGATCCTCAAAAGGTGAAAGCTATTGTAGAATTGACTACACATAAGAATGTTACAAACATATACAATTTTCTTGATTTAGCTGAATATTGCAGGAGTTTTGTTAAAGAATTTTCCTAAAAAAATAAGTCATTATCCAAGCTCTGAGAATGTTTTCAAGCTTGAGTAAACTAAAAAATGTGGGCACAATTTTCAAGAATTGAAGAAGCAATTGACTACTGCACCAATATTAGCCATCCCATCGGGAACATAGGGATTCATACGCGTCATTGAGATATTTAGACTGTGTTTTAATGCAAAACAGAAGAGTAAGAGCCTCTGCATCAAGACAATTGAAGCGCATGAGAGAAATTATTTGTCACATGATCTGAAGTTGGTTTTTATGATATTCGCTCTTAAAATCTGGAGACATTACCTATATGGGGTGAAGTGTGAAGTATTTGCTGATCAATAGAGCCTATAATATATTTTCAAACAAAAATAACTAAATTTGAGACAAATGAGATGGCTAGAGCATATCAAATATTATGATTTGGTATACAGTATTGTCCTGCTCAAGCAATTATAGTTGTGGATGCTTTGAGTCGTAAATCAATATGCTATGCAGGCTGGATTATTACTCAAAAGCTATAATTGATTAAAGAAATTGATGTCTTACAACTGAAGGTCAAAAGAATAGAAGATATTTGATATTTACATCAGTTGACCGTACCAATTTTAATAGATAGAATTAAGGTAGCCCAAAAATTAACAATAATTTCAAAAACTTATTGAGCTAATTCGGTCAGGAACTAAGCAAAATATGATTGTAGATGAACTGTGATATTAAAAACTCGCTGCAATTTTTGCTACTTACTGGTCGAGATTTAAGATAGTAGATCTTACATTAAGCTCATCATTCATAGTACAGAATTTACCCAGTTAGAACAGACATATACAAAGATTTGAAATTGTTGTTTTGGTGACTAGGTATGAAGAAAAATATTGTTGAGTATTATCTTAAAATCAAACTTGTCAGATTTTAAAAGTTGAACATCAGAGATCTATTGGATTGCTTTAATCATTATTAACACTTGACTGAAAATGGGGAGAAATCATGATTGATTTTGTTATACAATTTCCTAAATCTAGAGGAGGTCACGGTAGTATGTAAGTGATTATAGATAGGTAACCAAAATCAGCATATTTATTATCAATCAAGCTGACAGACTCAATAGAAAAGTTGATAAAATATAGTTCAAGAAAACTATTAGAGTGCACGATGTTCCAAGGATTATCATTTGTGATAGAGATGAAAGATTCACATTCAGGTTATGAAAAGACGTTCAAAGATGTTTGTCTATGCACGTGCATCTTAGCATAGCTTATCCACAAACTGATGGACAATCAAAAAGGACAAATTAAGTATAAAATATTAGTTGAGGTTTTGTGTTCTTCACTTATGGAGGTAGTTGAGGGATCATATTTCAACAATTGAGTTCACCTATAATAATGGTTTTCTATCTAGTATTAAAATGACTCTTAATAAAGCACTATATGGCAAGAAGCATAGAACTATATTGAGTTGAATTTGAGATAGGAGAACGTAAATTGCTAGGTTCTAAATTGGTTGATGAAGCCACAAAAAAAAAATTAGATTAATCAGAGACAAAAAAAAGTTATTAAGAATCGACAACATAAATATTATGATCCAAAGCATAAAGCAATAAGTTTTGATGCACATGCTTTCATGTTTCTAAAGATTAGGCTGAAAAATGGTACTTCTAAATTTTGTCCGAAATGCAAATTGAGCCCCAGATATATTAGTCATCTTACAATAATATAAAAGATGGGTCAAGTTGCTTGCAAGCTAGCATTACCTATTGATATGTCCAATATCCATGATGTATTTCACATTTAAATATTGAAAAAATAGGTTTCAAACTCGAGCCAAGGAATTCCACAAGAGGATAGAGGTACAAAAAAATTTAACATATAATAAAGAGAGGGAAAAAATCTTAGAAAGAGATGTTAAGAGATTGAGAAACATACAAATTTTTATTTTAAAATAAAATGGAAGCACAGACCAAAGAAGGAAGCTACTTGAGAAAGAGAACATAAAATGAGGCAAACATTCCACCATCCATTTGAGTAATTATTCAAAAATTTTGATGACGAGTTTTTTTTATAAGAAGAGTATTGTAATACCTAATTTTAGTTAATTCAAGTAAAATTTTGATCATATTAAAATATACGCAATTTTTAGGATCTCTTGGAATGCATTCAAACTATTTTCAAAAAATTCTATATTTTGGAACAATCAAATTGATATTTAGCACTATATATAACCCACTGATATATTTTGACTTATAAAGTTCAAAATAATAATTTAATTAAATCTAATAATGTAAGCAATTCCACTTTATTGTGCATGTAGCGGCGGGATAACTTTTTGAATTGCTGAGATTTAAAAGATTAAGTGAGATATCCGTATATTAATAGCTTAAATCACTTGCACTACCCCTTCATTCCTTCATTTTTTCCCCTTTGTCATGGTGATATTTGTGGGAAATATGCGGGAAGCACTCTGTTTAAGGCTTTGTGAAGAATCTACGGTAAAAGGATTCATTATGCAATAGAACATTTATTTTCCCCACTTTATTGTACGTTCGCACGCTTTGAGGCATCCATGACCCTAGCATTGTGGCCAGAGTAAGGGACAAAAACGGGTAGCTCAAAATGGAACAACATAAGAAAAAAGAAAAGAAGAGAAAAGAAAAGCAAGGGAAAAAAAAAGGGAAAGATGAGAGAGAAATAAGGAAGGTTTTGGGAGAAAATTTAGTATTTTAAAAAAAAATATTTATATTATTTTTATTTAAATTCAGAAAATTTTTTTTATTTATTTAAATCAACTTAAAGGGCATTTATTCAGATGATTTTAAATTTCATAGGCTTATTGTTTAGTTAGCGAGTAGAAAATACTTTTCATGAAATTATTATGTGTGATAATATTCAAATGCAGGGAATCCTATTCGAGGAAAGAAAATTATTTAATTTTGTCGATATATTGAATTAGTCAGTTAAATAAAGATTTTCCCAATTAAAAGAGAATTGTAAATTCCATGTAGTGTACTCCAGTAATGAGCTCAAAATGAGCCTGAAGAAAACTGCTGTGAAGATGCCCCATCAACCCAGAAGAGACAATCATATGAATTAAGAAGAATATCTTTCAACGGGTTATTATATGATATATTGCTACGACACTGTATTTAGAAATTTCGACATATCATCGGATACCAACCCATATTACGGAAAAACAAATTTGAGTTGACAATACTGATTTTACTGATGTTATTATTCTTATTGAATTAATGGACATGTTCATTAAAATAATTGCTTACAAGTATACTCATAAGATTACACATGCATATGAAAAACTCAAGAGCGCCTCTGCTCCCAATGCAGGAATCCGACAAATGAAGTCGCAACCCGCTAATTCGCATGGGACCGAACTAGTCTAGATTTTCTCCTGTCCGAGGAGTTGGTCAGTCCTCTTGGTCCACTCATAGTTATCCTCTTATTATATATTTATATTCCTGAGATTTTAGGTTTAGTTTTTCCTGTTTTGTATCGGAATAATGGTCGACGTGTCTTCTTCACTTCGAGGGTTGTATCCTAAGGTTTTATGTGGTCCTTCATCTGTATTTGATTTCTTTGAAATGTGCATATTATGTTAATATATCAAAAAGGTACAAAAACTATGCATGTATGTATATATGTTATACAAAAGTGTGATCTGTCTTCTGCAAGCATGGAAAAGAGTTCACTAAATTCCTCTACTTGCACCAAAACGAAAGAGCCTCTAAGAGCAAGCTTAGCACAAAAATGAGCCGTCCTATCACATTTGCGTGGTGTATAGAAAAATAAAACTTTCCTAAAGTTCAAAAGAAAGGAAAGATCAGGTGCTTCCAAAGGTTGGTGGTGCCAAACCTCTCGTTTCATGGTAGAACTCAAAAAGTACATGATGTTCATTATCTCCCTCAATAATGATCTTCTCCCATTCGAACATTCACGGTTGGCAAACATGTTGGAGAGATTTATGGCTTGTAGCTCCACTTTGGTACTGTTCCAATGCTCAAAATAGTGACTTGAAGCCGTGATGCACATACCCATTCGTTATGAACAATAAGGCCATTGTCGGCAGCATCAGAGGGAAGGACTCCGTCGACATTAACCTTGAGCTATTCGAGAGGGGGAGGATACCAGAATTGCGGAAAGACCAACGTGGCGGGTTGGCTAGTATCCCATTACCCCCGAAATAAGTTAAGCTATGTCAACATGAACGGATCAAGAATCATGGGTGCAATGATTGCTGGGGTACCATATACTTGGTGGGTGTGGCGCAAAGCATTTTGTGCCCTCCAACAACAATGGACCATATAGCAAAAAGAGCAAGCATCAGCGATCATTCTTTTCAGGAACTTGTGAAGTTGATTGATGGCATCGTCGTAATTAGTAAAGGAGGGGATTTTGATTCCCTCTTTCACCAACACCTCTTTAACCGTAAAAAACAAGCGGTTAGATAGAATATGTGTTATGTCCTCAATAACCGAGCATCCCTAAGATAAATTATGATCCTCGGTTAGGCTTCTGTGAACGAGCCATGAGCATGTAGGGATAGCATCATGTAGCATGCGCCAACAAAAGAATTTTTCATGTGTGTGGTGTTTTAATTTGTTGAGCCATATATAACTTTCAATTGGAGAAGTAAAAGTGGTTACGTAGGCAAGCCATGATGGTTTTGCAAGAAAAACTATGCTTGAGATCAATACAATTAACAAGCTCATCATTGTGGATTCCAGATGGTGATTATCATCCATATCCCTTTCTGCATCCATCTTTCTTCACTATGACACCTTCCTCCTCGCTGCAGTCACCTTGATTGCAATCTTGTTGTTGTTTTACCTATAGTTCCTCGTTGCCAACCTCCACGTTGTCGCCACCCCAGGACATTCCTCTTTTGGTTGTCCTGCAATCCCAAGCCTACACCGTTGTTGCCGCCATCATTCCGCTCGCTGTTGCCGCCATCATTCCCGCTCGCTATCGCAGCCCAGAAACAACCATTCCCGATTATTTTCTATTGTTCCAACCACCCGGTTTGTTGTTTCCCTCACTCCAGATTACTACCATTACTGCAACACCTCCCCTTTGTTGTTTTCCTGCAAACCAGCCATCCCAAACAGTAAACCAATACTATTTGGGTTGTCGCCCCTTGCTTTCCTGTTGTTTCTGCCTGAAAATCTTTTTCCCAACCTTACCACCACCTTGCCAAGTCATTTAATCAACACCACCGTCACTGACATCCGCCCTAACATGCTTTTGTGTGTCGTGTGTGTTGAATTTTTCCTTCCAAGTGTTTTTAGTTGTAACCACCTATTTGCTTCCCTAATAATATTTGATTTTTCTATTGTGGTTTAGGTTAACTCTAGCAATATTTGGTATCAAAGCTAGCCTAATTTTAGACCTATCATAGGGTTTCTAGCATCCACCCATACCCAACCCTATCTCCACCGAAAATTTTTCTTTCCCACCCTAAATTATCCCTACACACCTCTTTCCACCTATTCACACCTAAAATCGAATCATACCACAGAGAAAAGTGGCAGACGCCAGTCAAGAATTTACCATGGTGTCTTTTTCTCTATTAATTAATACCTCTTGCTACACCTTCATTTTTTTCACTTAAAGACGCACATAGCTCCAGCTTCCCAATATTATTAGCCAACAACAACACTCACGCTTTTCTACTCTCTAGTAGTTGATGCATAAGCCAAAAATCTTCTCTTCACACACCTTTTCAAGGACACACACACATTCATGCATCTTGTTGAGACTACAATTTGTAAAAACTTTAAAAATGATTATTTTAAACCCAAAGCAATTTTAAATTTTAACTTGAAATCACCCAAAAATATGAATTTATAAAAAGTACATGTACATATTTAAACATAACTTTATCCCAAAAAAAAAGAAATACTTTATTTTTATTCTAAGGTTACTACTTTAAATCTTGTGTATAACCTAAAAACTTATTGAGTAAAAAATTATTAATACAATAAACATACAAGAGGAATATCACATTTCAAGTAATCACACTATTTAAGGGACTTGATATAAAAAACATGAAAGGAAAAAAAATATTAGTTTTTATATAATCTCAACAAAAATTTGCAAAGCACGGGATGAATTGTGTACCGAAGAAAATCCTGATTTCTGCCTTCACCTGGTCAGTAAATGCTGAGACAACTACAAGGGTCTCATTTATGGGGCAACATAAAATAGATGAATAAAAATCCAACCTTTCCTACTGGTGCAGATAGCAATCCTGAGGAATGTTTTGGGGTACCAACAACAAGTGCCCAGTATTTCCTTTGTAACAATCGAGGAACATCCTTGATGTTCTTAAGGAAAAAATTTCATGCAACAGAAACAATTCTCTTAGTCCAAAGAAAGTGATAAAAATTCTAAAAATCAACATTTTTTTTGGGTAATGTTGCTTGTAAGCATGACAAGACTTACTTCCTTCAAAGTTCTAGAAGTCTTTTCACGGAAGATCGAATGCAAGATAGAAGTGCTAATTTGGGTTCTTCCAAGAATCAAAAGACCACTACAGTCTCTATCGAGCCTGTGCACCTGATATTATCCAAAGGCTTATTACCATGCAAGACTTATAGAAAATGTCATTATTAGCTATCATGAATAATGAGCAATATTGACATCTACCAGCCATTATAATGTTTAGTTGCATTGTTAAAGAATTTTATAAGAAAAAGGAAAAGAAAAAAGAAGATGGCTTTCTTTTTCATGCCTTATCTACTATACTTATTGAAAAACGAAGTAGCTAATAAGAAAAACCCCAAGGCTGCAGCATGTTAATAACATTAGGTAGAGGTATTGGCGATGGATTGTATGGAGCTCAAGTACTAAAAATCCAAATCCAGACAGAAACTATTTAAGATCTAATAATGAAGATATTTGTGCGGATCGACAAAACAGGATGGACAAAGTTGTTTATATCAGCTTGGAATTCATCAACATATTTTCATTTCACATTTATTTAATTTCAACTTTTTCATCGTACATAATTATAGTGAAACTTTAGGGAAGCAAGCTATTTTAAAGAGACCTAGCCAAGCTCTTGCTTCAAAGTTTTGAAGCTATGTTGCTAAAACAAAAAAAGCATAATAAATGCAATACAATTCACCACATTTGCTGTTACAATTTAATTAAGCATGGCGTTTGTTTCTTATTTCGCCCCTATCTAACCTTTAAAGCATTTTTTTCTATGAAAAAATTGCCCTGGGTTTTGTTAAATCTCATCATTGCTAAATTAATTTTAATCTCTTTGGTGTCATTACAAAATCGCCCCCAGATTTACCTAATTACTTGTAGATTCTATTCATGAATTGTATAAAGAATCTATGAGTGTTAGTGAATTTTCTGCACGAAAACTAATTGAATATTGTTTTTAACAACATCCAAGTACATTCACACTACCATGATTGCCACAAGTAGAGAGATTGACGAGGGAGCTTACCGCTCAAAATTTCTGCGGTACTGTAGTTGCTACATTACCGCGGGAACAGCTATTGTGGGAGGCGCCAAACAAAAACATTTTTCCTTATGTTTTATTTCCTATTATACTTCATTCCTTTTTAGAAATTTCCTATATGTATTGTATTAGGGTTTAGAAGGGAGTCTTTCATGTGTTTTGTATCAGGACAACTACCGGTATATTGGTTTCCATATAGCGATTATCTTCCATAACCCTTCCCACATCCATCTCACCTCACTAATGTGCCTTCTTCCTCGCTATATCTGCCCCAACAGCACTCTCATTTTTATCTTCCTGCAGTTCGTCGTCGTCCAACCATCATTCTCACTGTCGCAGCCCCTAGAAAGTCCTCCTTTAGCAGCCCCATGGTCGCACGCCTTCACTGCCACTGCCGCCATCATTCCCACTTGTTGTTGCCGCCTTGAAAAAGCAGTTCAGGCTATTTTCTGCTGTTCCAACCACCCGAACAACTGTTTCCCCTCATTCCAACTTGCTTCCATTGCAAGAATGCCTCCGCTTGCTATTTTCTTGCTGTCCAGCCACCTAAAACAACAAACAACCAACTGTTAATGTTTGGGCAGTCGTCCCTTCCTACCCTGTTGTTCCAATCACCCATAATCGTTGTCTCTCCTCATCCACAGCCCGGAAACCACTTCCCTACCATGTCGCTAGTTCATCAAGCCCTCTAACCTTCACCAAGGGTCTGCCCTAAAGTAAGTTTATGTGTCATGTTTGTTGTGTTTTCCCTTTCAAATGTGGTTGATCGTAACCTTATATTTTCTTCCAGTAATTATATTTGCTTTTCCTAATATAGGTAGGGTTAAATCCGGTATCAGAGAAAAAAGTTGCTAGTTCATTTTAAGCTGACTAGAAACCTGGATTTGTATGAAAAAGATAGGCCTCCTTGAAGGAGACTAGAAAATAAATATATAATTTACATATGTTCATATGATCTAGAATATCTTAGTAGATAAAGTTTCTAATTCAGATATGATGTAGCAATAATCATGCAAATTTCAAAAACTAGAAAGTGCCAAAAATTCAGTTCTAGAAATTAAGAGCATAAAAATTAAAGAGCACAAAAAACCAAACACATGCTCATATCTCACATAATAGAAAGAAGGTTAGATTATAGCAAATTTGGCATATCTCGATCCCCTAACAATAGGGAAGAACTATGAGGGGAAAGAGATTGGTGGGTTTTTTTTTTTACGTGGCCACCATAGAACTTGGAAGACTTTTATCCGAATGATCGATACAACATTCAATGAATAATACATTACCCCAAATAATAGCAATATTACCTCAGAATAGACCTAATCATACGAATAAGGAAATCTTTATGGGTCTGCGGTACCAGATTTTTTATCTCACAAATGTAAGACAAGATTTAATTTTGGGAACCTCGTTTCCTATAAGAGCAAGTTCTCACAGTTAATTACATCTCTAGGATCATAGACCCTAAAGAAAACTCTTGATTAATACGATAAACCAAACTGTTCAAAATTAAGCTTTAGAAGAGAGGAATTTAAATTGATGGGACTTATAAAATAACGGCCTAGATAGAAAACTATACTTGATGGGAAGTAATTTAGAAAACTTAAATTGATCGGGTTAGGTCCAGAGATTAATCGAGAACACTTGATTGACTGACAAATAATCAAGAATAGAATTGGGTAAATAAGAGTTTTAGATGAAAAATGAAATCCTAAACTTTAAAAAATAGATGGACTAACCTAGAGGTTGGGAATAAAGTACCCGGTCAAGATGCCCACAACTTTCCGTCGTCTCGGACACATTGGTATCGGTCCACTATGACCAACCTCATAACCAAAATTCCTCCTTACATGTCGTAGGTCAAAGGATTCATAGTTTCGAAGTAGTCTGATATAATTTCATCTGTAACCATGGGTTAAATCCTTATAGAGAATTCCCTCTAGCTTCAGGGGGTAAGTTTGTTTGTTTTATAGGTCATAGTCCTTAGAGCTAGCTAGGATACCTAGACTTATATACTTGGACTAACCTGAGATAGCTAAATGTCCACAAGTTTTGTGTCTAAGTTAGCTAACATAAAGTTCATGTCGGTCCTCTCTAAGGTTGATTCTCGTTCTTTCTCTTTGTGTATTTTAGACGTTTATTAAGGGTTCAATGTTTAATTCATGTGTCGGCCATGATTGAGAAATCAAGATATCTCTAAGTTTTGATTAATATTTTTTATGTTTGCAGAGAAAAACCACTTTGCAAGATGTTTTCCTCCCTTTTTATTTTATGTATTTTTGTTATTATTGATTTGAAGCACACACATGAAACAACATAAGAAAATATATTAATAGCCCAAAAACCATTTTATTTTGGGTAACTCAGGTTATTTCAAGTCATTTGGAAGATTTCGGGGTGGTTTAGGTCATTTGGGTGATTTCAGGGTGTTTCATCATTCGGGTGATCTCGAGTTGTTTAAGTTCATTTGTGGTTTCAGGTTATTTTGAGTCATTTGAGTGAGTTTAGAGTGTTTCAGATCATTTGAGTGATTTTAGAGTGTTTGGGTCATTTGAGTGCCTTCGGGGTATTTTTGGGTAACTTGAGTGGTTTCGGAGTATTTCAACATATTTGGATTAGGTCGGACTAGACCTGATCTGGGTTGGGTCTAGGTTAGATCAGGTCTAGGTTAGGTTTTAGAGTTTGCGTTAGGTTGAGCTATATCTGAGTTGTGTCAAGTTTAGGTTCGGTTAAGTCTGGGGTAGGTTTTAGGGTTTGGGTTAGGTTGGGCTAGACCTGAGTTGGGTCGGGTCTAAGCTGGGTCAGGTCTGGGTTGATTCAGACTAGGGATAGGTTTTAGGGTTTGGGTTAGGTTGGGCTAGATCTGAGCTGGGTCAAGTCTAGGTTGGGTCAGACCTGGAATAGGCTTAAGGGTTAGGGTTAAAACATTTTAGGCAATAGGATTAGGTCGGGTTCGGGTCGACCAGACTCAAACTCAAACCCAAGCCTAATCCAAGGCTACTGAATTAACATAAACTAGATTTTTAAAATCCTGAAATTAAATGCTTAAATTAAACACTTAACTTAAAAGGAAAAGGATTGGGAGGAAATATTTACAAAGCGGCAGCTAACTAGAGAACTTAGCTTTGATTGCTTCACCACTGGATTCCTTCACTTCCTACTAGCAAGCACAGCGTATCGAGCACACAGAGCACCTCGACAAGAACGAACAACCACCTTTTATAGGAGGCGGCGGCTATCCTAGGTCATCGTTCAGATGGGAGATTGACGATCTGGATTACTCCTGTGGTTTCCGCAATCGTCGATAGTTGTTGGATTTTTTCAGCCATCCGATCAAATAGACAGTTGGGATGAGAATCTGTGGAGAAAGATCACGGATCACTGACATAGCATTGGGGGTGTGGTCACGTCCCAGACCTGGAGTGGCCAAGCCAGACTAGAAAGAGGCAAGTGTGTTGGTTTTAGGGTTCAGAGATGCTGTGAACTTTTTGAAAGCTTCATATAACCTGGAAGTTGCATGTGACCCAAAAATGAGGTCAATAAATGGACCCCTAATATGTATGGTAAACTGTTCAAAGTACAACACACACATTGATGTTGACCGAAACAATCAATGAGAAGATTTGCATTTGGATATTTCGAGATTATAGTTTTGGGATCCACTGAGAATTTTTGGATTTATCTGAACAAATTAGGACGGAAAACCTTCTAGATTCACATCCAATCTAAAAGGTGAACAAGATGACTGGATCAAGAAGCACAGCACTAGAGTATATCACTCAACCTGAAAATTGTTAAAAGAAATATAAAAAATACTTATCTTAGGAGAAAAGCACAGACTCACATCCAACCTAAAACAAAAAGATTTAGGAATTAGAATGTTTTTGTTCGATAGGAAAGCATAAGGACTTACATCCCACCTATGACGAAAATTATTAAGATTTAAAAATGTCTACGCTCGACAGAAAAGCATAAGAAATTAAATCCCACCTAAGATGGAAATATTTAAAATTTGAAAGCGTCTATGCTTGACAGAAAAACATAAGGACTTATATCTCACCTAAGACAGGAAGATTTAAAATTTGAATATGTCTATGCTTAGTAGGAAAGCATAAGGACTTGGGGCCCGTTTGGGGCAGCTTATAGGCGTGGGGTGTTTTGAAAAAGCTGTTGCGCTGTTTGTTTCGTGCGTTCAAAATGCTTGATGAAAAACACAATTTCAATTTCTTTAATAGATGCGGTTGCGAGATCGACCCCACAGCCCACGTCTTGAACCTGTGTTGGGCAAATTATTTCCTCCCGTTCCTTTCTGTCTGTCTCCTCTCTCGCTCGATCGTTCGGGCCCTGAAGCGCTGCAACATTGCTTGAAAAGTTGAAGCCTTGAAGCCTCGATCCCCCTTCCCCACAACTCGACGTTGATTTTCGTCTTCCCACCGCTCTGCGAAGGCGCGACACTCGTCTCTCCACTACTTGGCCTTGGCACACAAAATCTGAGAACGACAACAGCCTCAGGTAAGAACAAGCAGATTCTCCCTCATCTTTGACCATGCCTTTTGATTTGCACAAGCACAGAATCGAGTCGTCCTCTATCGATTTGAACTGAAGCCCTTCGTTCCTTCCTCTGTTCCTCAGAAACCGTAGTTGCAAGAAGCAGTAGAGACTAGGGAGAAAAATATCTTACACTTGAGGTATATTTTGATTTGAGGAAAATGTATTTTATTTTGCACATCTTAGTATAACCTTCATTAATAATAGTTGATGTGAACAAAAAAATGTGGTTTTGTTTGAGGAAGTGTAGAACTATTCTTACTCTACAATTTCATCTCTGCTTGTTAATTATCAATTCTCCAATATAGGGAGTGTTTGAAACTTGCAAATTTCATAGTTTGTTCTTCTTTCTGGTTGGCACGAAAGTGCAGAAAAGAGAGGATGTCCTGGAAATTGCTTTGTTTCTAGTCTAAATATGTTTTTTATATTCTTTGTGGATTCCTTTGGGATATTTTACATTTTTTGGATAATTTTGAGGTAAATTTGGTGAATGAGGCTTGGCACGATTTTCATTTTCGAATCACTAATTAGGGTTGCTCCGTTGCTATTTTTGCTTTGGCTGCAGGATGAGTTGGAGGTTGTTTTCCGAACGAACAAACCAAACAGCCAAACAACCAACCAGCTTATCCTGCACATGAGCAAAATATTCTTTTATCAAGAAACAACTGCAAATCAGTTGTTTTCCAAACGCATAAACCAAACAGACAGTCAGCTTATCTGGATCAACTGTTTATCAGCAGATTATTGATAAGTTGCAACTGCCCCAAACAAACTTTTACTCAACGAACTGATAGTAATGGGAGCGTCAGTCAACCTTATCACATTGTGATAGTGCCACATTGGGCGTGCTCTAACTTTCAATGGATTTGAAGAAGGTTCAGAAGAAGCTTACAATGGGTTACACTGAAAAGGACCCAACTCACATTTCAGATTTATTACTAACCCAAAGGATTGACAACCAAACCAGCCCTGACTAATCTGAAGTCAACCGACCACATGGTGATGGAGCCACAAAGAGGCATATTCAACTTTCGTGGATAAAGAGCGAACATTCGGCATTCGATAAACTAAGTTAAGAAGACACATAGCCTAAAGGATAAACCTCTACTGTCAGCCTCAATTGGCCTGAGATTAATCAACTGATCCATCATGCTAGTGCCAAGATGGACTCGAAGAAGTGCAAAGAATTGTGCATTATACTTTCATTTAAAAAGCTTTAATTTAGTTTGTTTCAATTGTTTCATTTGATTAGTTTTGTTGATTTCAATTCAATATTAGGCGTGCGATGAGTTCATTGAACATAAATCGACCCAGATTTACTAACTCAAAGGATTGACGGTAATGGGAAAGTCATTCAACCCAATCACATTGCGTTGGTGCCACATGGGTCATACTCCAACTTACAATGGAGAGAAAGAAAATTTAAATAAAGTTTTACAATGAGTTATATTGAAAGAGACATCTGTCGTCGCATTTCAGATGTATTAACTCAAAGAATTGATAGTCAAATCAGTCCATGCTGATTTGAAATCAAATCAATCCTTTATGAAATCAATCAAGTTGATTACATCGTGATGGTGCCACGGAGGGCGTACTCCAACTTTCGATGAATCAAAGATAAACTTCTTTCGATATTAAATAGGTTAAGAAGATTAGCCTAAGGAATTGATCTCCAAAACCAGTCTTAACAGGCCTGAGACCAATCAACCTAGTCCCATCATGTTGGTATCGTATGAGGCTTGCTCCAACTCCTGACAAACCCGAAGAAGCAGTTTTGATGACAATTTGTAATTTTTTTAATTATACATGGATGTAGGATACCTCAGAGGGAACTATACCATGTCCAAATAATAACGGGATGATCTAAGGGCAGTGTCCTTGAGATTAGGATAGATTTTTCTTTGATCGTCAAGTTTTATGAATTTTTGAAAGTTGTTCGAGTCCTAAAAGTCATTTATTAATTTTGTGTTTGTTCTGAAGATGTTGATTATTTTAAAAAAAAATAATGCTGGTTGGTTTGGTTTGATTTATTTGAAGAGTCTCTGTGAATTTTCCTTTTCTTGTTTGCGTTGGGTACAGGACACCTTGGAGAAATTATACTTTGCCCAGCGTTAAAGAATTTCTTAATTTTAAGAATAAGTTTCAGAAGTTAAAAATTTTCATTCAAATTCTGGAGTCTTCAGACCAATGTCAATTTAGAAATTTTTTGTTCATCTAAAGATCATCTTGATAAGAGTTCAGGACTCATTTAGCACCACAGTTATTCAGTCAAAAAAGATCTTTACTTTTAAATAAAAGAAAAATCAAGTCATTTATAAATATATCGAGCAATTTAAATACATTCATATAACTGAACGCACCCATTTACATACATAATAAATGACAAATATCAACGGTCACAACATATGCACAATCATCAAACATATAAAATTGTAGTGTCTTGGTACTCTGCAACATAATATCTCGAACATAGTTGAAAGGTTGCTTTGAAGTCTTCATCCTTCTGAAGGTAGGGGAGACACGTTGTTCAGTGGTCGGTACTTTGCAACATAATATCTCGAAAGTAGTTGAAAGGTCGCTTCAAAGTCTTCATTTTTCTGAAGGTAATAGAGACACGTTCTTTAGGGTCAAACGACATGCAAGGCTTGATTGATTGGCACTGCTTCCTTCTATTCCAAAACGAAAGAAATAGAACATGGCCAAACAAATTTTCCTGGACCTAATGTCTTGATATTACTGTCGAAGATTATATCACCCTGACTCACGAGTGACACTACAGAAAGGTCGTTCAAAGTTGCGATGATCAATGTGTGGCAGAATGTAATCTCTTTTAACATAGATATTGACGGTGCGACTGTCAAGCATAGAGGAAGGCAGTCAAATTCCCAATGCGATTAATTTATTGACCATATACTTAAATATTATTGGCAATGGGTCTACCTCTAAATTGTCGGCAACTCCTAATATAGAACCCGGGGAATCCCATGTGGGGTTATGATAACATCCGAATTGCAATGTAGTCCTCTTGCTCCATCAACCATCACTTAGGTTCAATAAAGGCTTGTTGCCTCAATAGACCCCGTCGGCCCATAGTCCACAGCTCACATATGACTATGACAATGTGTTTATGTTCTAAACCAGTAAATACATTGTTATAATCTCGATATGTTCAAAGACTTCTTCACTCCATATTACCGATTAGTCCTCGGGCTTACAGTGATTATGACCCCTTGCTATTAATTTGGCGGAAAGATTTATAATGGATCTGCTATCTCCAACCATCAAAGAAAGTTATGTGGATACATTAGTCTTGCCATATTTTGTCTTCAGATTTTGAGATTTCTTGATTGTTGTAGTATACAGTCATTTGGTTCATTTGCGCTTATTTGTCATTACAATATTTTTCCCAAAATTCCAGGTCGAAGGTTTTTAATGTTAATACCTTTCTTTTCTAGGATTAAATCACCAAACTGCTATTTTGCAAAGAAATCGATAAAAGGCTCAGTACTTTCAGGTTTGGTGATTCCTGACATGATGTGCTCCACATGTTTGGATCCGACGTATGTCATTTGCATTTGGTTGTTATTTCATTGACAATTAAATTCATTTGACAACATTTCACTGCAAGTAAGGAAATGAAAAGTTAGATGTCGTCTAAAGATTCAAAACTGATCCGAAATAACTCATCATGAAGTGTGCTTTAAAATCTTTAAAATTTCATATGCTTAATATTATTTTGGATTGTAACTTCTTAGGAGGGTTTAAGGTCTTAAATTTTTAAATTTAGATTCATGATTCAAAGTTTCGAACCTTAGATAAAGATCATAGATTTAGAATTGCATATTTGGAATTTCAGGTACAAGGTTTCAAGGATTTATAGCTTCAAGTTTTTAGATCGGAGGCTAAAAATTTCAGCCGAATCAGAGACTTTATTGTGATTGATCTTCATGAAGCTTAAATTTTGGAAATGTCCTACCCCTAGGACCAAAGGATCTGTAATTTTGGATTCAAAATTTGTGGGGTTAAAATCTCAAACTTTGAGATTCAGAGTTTCAATTTGAGCTTTTAAAGTCAAAGATTTTCACCCGAGTCCTGATTTTAGAGTGACCGAAATGTTCTATCTTCATAACCAAAAGATTACAAGTAGGCGGATGCAAATTTGATGACCGACAAAGGTAAGACACTTGAAATGAGATTCATGATGATGATTCATACATGATCATTCAATCAAAATTACATAAGGCTTATATAGCTATAAACCAAAAAGTTCTTAGATTTGCAAATGTCATTTATAGGACAAATCTCTGTTAATTTTAAGTATATTTCTAAATACTCAACTTTTTGCTTAAATTGTTTTTTTCAAAAATACTATAAACTAATCAATTATTAATGGATCAATTCAACTTCTCTTGACGACTCCTTATGATTAATTATGCTAAGAATTTTTTCAAGAAAGATTTTGACTTTATTAAAAGGTATTTTAGACGTCAATTTTTGATTTATGTCACCTCAAGCTTTTTCTCAGAGTTGTAGATTATTTTTAAAAGCTTTTGCCTTTCCTCTTTTGTTTCTCTTTTTTTTTCTTCATTTTGTTTTGTAAATATATTTTGTTTTTTTATTTCTTTCACTTGCTACATTTACCCCAGAATAATTGTATCCAGTTGAGCAAAATAAGGATTTTGAACGTCTAAACCTCTTTAACTACTCCAAAAATTTTCTTGATACAATTCTTTAACACATTTATATTTCAGGTGAAGGTCAAAAGTCAGTCGAGCTGTATCAGTTATTCATTGAAAATGTTTTAAATCATTTTTTTCAATTAGCTCAAAATATTTTAACTACACACTTTCAATTATTTGAAGAGCCTCTTAAATTCTGGTGTATAATTAAACTAACGGATCGAGTTATTTAAAAGGATCATTTTTTCCTTTAATGAGCATTTACACATCACTGAGATTTTATATGATCACATCGTTCAGGCATAATCTATGAGGCAAAAAGTAAAGGATAGAGAATAACATCATAGTAAAAGATATGTCCCGGATCAATAAATATCATAGATGCTACATAATACCAATGTCCCATAAAAGCATCATATATAAAAATACTGAACAAATGCTAACAAGTAATAGCATCTATCAGACCTTTAGTCATCATCCTGATGCTCCATCTCTTGGCCATCCGTGGTGTAAAGATCAAACGCAAGTGGTGACGGCGGTCTCCCTACCCTATGTAGGGCCCTCAAGTTCTAGTGAATTTAACCATACTAGTGCTGGTGTTGCACAACACAATGTTGTATCTGCCTTTGAATCTCATGTATCTCCCACTCCATAAGCTCCTGAACGGCAGTCAATCGATCCAAACGCTCAGTAATCTCATCTACAAACAACCTAGAAGTGGAACGGCGTCGGGAAGAACTCTCGCCTCGCTTGTGTGGGAAAAGAAAGCGGGCCATAGGCCTAAATGGAGGCCTGGGAAATAGCTTTATGGGGTTGAAGTCTCTCCTCCTCTCTTCCCCTCTCTACTCCAGCTAAGTCATAAGGTTGTGATGAGGCTTGGATGGCCTAGACCTATAGTGCTCTTACCTCTGGTAATATAAAGATTAGATTCGTGAATGAGTCTCCCAATATCAATTGGTACACCCCGGTGGATACAATAGTTTAAGGCAACCCTATCTCTCACGAGATCAATGAGGTTGGAGGTGGGTGAAATCCAAGATGCAATGAAGTAATGTTGGACTTTGGATATGTGGCTTAAATGGGTAAATGGAAAATTTATCCTATTCTAACCTTCTGTCCCCGTCTTCGAACACCCAGTGAAATCAATGAGAATATCAATAATAGCTTAGTAGTCCGATGTGGGGATTAGTGAAGAATCATAATTGGGGAGATCCTCAAGTGAAAACAGGCAATTGATAGAGGTTGAATCAAAAGGGACTTGCTTCCCCTGTACAAAAAACGCATTCATCAACGGACTCGTTGGCATCAACATAAAATTCCCTTACCAAAGGGACACATGCTAGGCCGAAAATAGTAGCAAACCTACCCCAATTTCTCTTGGTATCTCTGCCTGAATCTCAGGCTCGGGGGACTAAAAAACTCTCTCGGAAATTAATCACTTCTTCAAAATTATTCCACCATAACGTTGGGAAACACCTAAGCTCACAAATCTCCTCGCATCATATTGGGTTTCTTCTCTACCCCTCACTCTAGGCAACATTATGCGAGAGAAATTTGAAAAGGTCGGAGGGGAGGAAAAGATGAAAAACTCGATGAACTCACAATGACAATCTAAAATGATGGAAGATCTCATCTTAGGACGGGAAGGAGGCTTAGATCTAAGAGTTGACGGTTGATTTTGAGCTCCGGCGATGTCTTCTCGACGAGCTAGGGCAAGGTATGGGTGTGGCATAACTACGACTCTCGGGAAGGAGGAAATAACGAGCGAAAAAGAAAAGAGATGGGTTTCGAAACCCAAATCATGCTAACCGCGATCATGCCCATTGGGGCGTGGCCACCCCCAAAATGTGGAGTGGTCACGCTAGGCCAAAACACGGGTTTGGTCATTTCAAGCCACAGTATTTGCAATTTTAGCGCTTAAACATCCGAAAATTGTTTTGGAAAAGTTGTATTAATTTTAACAAAGCTTCAAACAGCATAACATACCCTTATTAGTGGGGGCAAGTTTTTCTATTGATCGAACTTTGCTTTTTGCCTTAAGATTCTTCCGATATTTTTACCAGATATTCCAAATATCTTATGAAGGTTCTACCACAGATTATCCTTAAAAAAGTTATTTTTTAAATTCCCAAATTCTTCCTAATATTGGTTCTTTTTCAATCGAATACTAAATCAAGGTGAAAGTTCTTTTTCATTAGAAAAAATCACCAAAGATTGCTCTAAGCTTAATCGGAGACCCACCTTCAAACGCTTTAGATTAACGGTCAGACTAGTTCCATTTTCGAGAGAGAAAATGAGTTTGGGAGACATATTGTCTGTAATTGATGCAGAAAAGATATCAAGTGAGAGTCGACTGTAGAACCTTTTGAAGAATGGAAATGGGTTTGTAAAGCTTCTCAAAGTAAAAGATGGAAAGGAACTAGACCCAGAAATAGAGCTGAAACCAGAAATTTATTCAAGTTCTTTTGAAGAGAAGCTGATCAATTAGGTTTACCGTACAAGAAGAGAAAAATGAGTCTCTAGAGGAGTTGCCAGAAAATAATCTTAGTGGATTTTTTTGCGTGGCCACCATGCACCTCAGAAGATTTCTATTTGAACGATAAGATACGACATTCAATGAATAATAGATTACTTTCGAAGAATAAGAATATTATCTCAGAATGGACCTAATCATCCAGATGAGGAAATCTTTATGGGCTTGCAGAACAAAGATTTTTATCTCACAGATGCAAGATAAGATTTAATTATGGGAATCTCGTTTCCCAGAAGGGCAAACCCTCATAATTAATTACATTTCTAGGATGATAGACCCTAAAAATAACTTTTGATTAATATGATAAACCAAATTGTTCAAGATTAAGCTTTAGAAGAGGGGATTTTAAATGGATGGGACTTACAAAAGAAGGGTCAAGATGGAGAACTATACCTGATGGAAAGTGATTTAAAAAAACTTAAATTGATCAAATTAGATCAACAGATTAAACAGAAACACTTGATTTGACAGACATAAATAATTAGGAATCCTAAACTAAGAATAGAGTTAGTTTAGAAAGATTCTTAGATAGAAAATGAAACCCTAGACTCTCTAAAGGATCCTGATAGGTAGACTAACCTAGACCTTGGGAATAATGTACTCGATTAAGATGCCCATGGCTTTCCGTCATCCTTGGCATATTGGTATCAGTCCATTATGACCAACCTCATCACAAGGATTTCTCCTTAGATGTCTAAGCTTAAAGGATTCATACTCTCGAAGTAGTCTGAAATACTTTTGTCTGTAACCATAGGTTATATCCTTCAAGGATATTCCCCTTCGTTTCAGGGGGTAAGTTTATTTATTTTATAAGTCCTAGTCCTTAGAGCTAGCTAGGGTACTTAGACTAAATTAGGTTTCTATAGTTAGACTAAACTATGGTAGGTGTATGGCCCTAAGTTTGGTGTCTAAGTTAACTAACCTAGAATTCATGTCGGATCTTTCTAATGTTGATTCTCGTTATTTATCCTGTTGTGTTTTAGATGTATATTTGAGGTTCAATGTTTAATTCATGTGTTGGTTTCATTCCCTAGGTTTGTCAGTCATGATTGAGAAATCAAGAGTTCCTCTAAGTTTTGACTAAAATTTTTATGTTTGCGGAGAAAAACCACCTTGCAAATGGTTTTCTTCCTCCCTATTTGTTTAATGCATTTTTGTTATTTTTTTTTAAGCACACACATGAAACAACATAAATAAAAACATATTACTAGCCTTGGATTAAACTTGGGTTTAGAACTGAACATGGGTCAACCATTTTATTTTGGGTAATTTGGGTCATTTCAAATCATTTGAATGATTTTGGGGTATTTCGAGTTATTTAGGTGGTTTCGAAGTTATTCGGGTCATTTTGGTGATTTCGGGTGGCTTTAGGTCATATGGGCGGTTTCGGATCATTTTAGTTCATTTGGGTGGTTTCAAAGTGTTTTGGATCATTTCGGTGGTTTCGGAGTGTTTCAGATCATTTGGGTGGTTTTGGGGTATTTTTGAGCTAATTGAGTGGTTTCAAAGTGTTTCAGGTCATTTGGATTAGGTTGGACTAGCCCTGAGCTGGGTCGAGTTTGGGTTGTGTCAGATTTGGGTTAAGTTTTAGGATTTGGGTTAGGTTGGGCTTAGACCTGAGCTGGGACAAATCAAGGTTGGTTCAGGTCCGAGTTGAATCATACATGGGTTAGGTTTAAGGGTTTTGGGTTTGGGCTAGACCTGAGCTGGATCGGGTCTTGGTTGGGTCAGACCTGGGTTAGGTTTTAGGGTTTGGGTTGAACCATTTTACGGATTAGGAATAGGACGGGTTCGAGTCAACCCGAGTCAAACCCAAACCCAAGTTTAATCCAAGGCTGTTGAATTAACCTAAACTAGATCTTTAAAGCACCAAAATTAAATGCTTGAATTAAACACTTAACTTAAAAGGAAAAAAAAAATGGAGGAAATACTTACAAAGCGGTGGCTAACCGGAGAACTCAGCTTAATTGCTTCACCACTGGATTCCTTCACGTCGTACCGAGCACACAGAGCATTTCGTTAGGAACGAACAGTCGCCTTTTATAAGCAGCGGCGGCTGTCTTGGGGTTGTCAATCAGATAGAAGATTGATGGTTTGGATTAGTCCAGTGGTTTTCGCAATTGTCGACGGTTGCCAGATGTTTTCAGTCGTCCGATCGAATGAACGGTCGGGATGAATATCTGTGGATAAAGGTCGTGGATCAGTGACATAAGAATGGGGGAGTGGCCACGCATAGCATGGTCATGGCCATGCCCTGGGCGTGGTCACGCCTCAGGCCTGGCATGACCATGCTAGGCCAGAAAGGGCCAAGTGTGTTGCTTTTTGGGTTCAAAGGCACTGTGACCATTCTAGAAGGACCATATGACACTGAAAGTTGGATGTGACCCAAAAATGAAGTCAATAAAGATTACTAAAAAAACAAGCCTCACCAATTATAGAAGGAGACCCACCCATGAAATCTAATGCCTAACATTTGATCAAGGAATTGAATCTTAAAAGAAAGGCCTGAACATCTAAAATAGAATCTAACATTTTTCCTTTATAATGTCAATTAATAATCATCGAATGTATTTAAACTAAAGTTCCCAAAAAGTAGCCAGCAGAAAGAAGAATAGAGAAATCTGAAGAACCAACTAAATCTCCGTCACATATTCCCAACTATGCTTTGGACAACATAGCACAAATAGAAAATTTCAGTAGAGCTGAAACATTCATAAAACCTACACCATTAAAGTAACCTGTTGCTATAGTCCTGAAAGCCAAAAGATGTCGCTTTTAATATTCTCACGAACAAGGATTTGCAAAAATAGAATTACAACAAAAAAAGAACATGAATAGAACAACCTCAAAAATGTGACCCAAATAAGATATGATGAATTCCAAAATAAACCCAAAACTGGAAAACGACATCCTTAAGAATATAATAATTATAGGTATATAAATGCCTACTCGCACTAACTAATAACTGATGTAACTAAGCTGTAAAGTTCAAATTTCGAATTTGTTCTAATAACACAATTATTATATGTTTTCAATGACTCCAATCTTTGAGATTTGCATAATTAATACTCTATAAATTATCACATCCATTAAATAACATCAACAGAAGCAAACCTTCACCTTCTATTCCCTTATTTTCTCTTCTTATTTCTTCACATCAAGTCTCTAAGAGGCAAAAAAACCAGAATATGAACTTTCTCTTTTGTTGTCAATCACTGAGCATTCCTGATCACACCTATGATATATTATTAAAAAAACAACACCGAGTTATAAAATCAAGAATAATTAGTTTTTCTTTCAAGCATAAGAGATTTCTCATACTGATTCAGCAAAGCAAATATGCCTTGAATTCAAATAACACATTTATTATTCATGTCTTTTGATGTCCTTTATTATACACACTTTCAATACAAGTCAATATATAATTTAGCGAAATAGAAAAAAGTTCTATTCTCTTTTGAAAATAGTTGGTCTTATTTCTGGTCACACTAAAAATAGAAAAAAAATAAAAAAATCCAACAAGCACACATGTTTCATGAATGAGCAGTGCATCTAACTGGAACTCACCAGTTTGGGTGATTCTTGAGAATCAAATTTCAAGGATGTGGCAGCCAATACATCGATGCTGTTTCTTATGCCAAGACCTCCCTTTTAGAATAATCTTATGAAAAATTAGCTCATATAAAAATATATAAACATGAATGTCTGGACTACAAATATATAAATAATTACCTGAACTGGTAAACCATGGGGTTTGTTGATTACAATGATGGCGGAATCCTAAAATATGGATTTTACTCAGAATTTGGTCATGCAAATAAAGAGACAGAGAATTCAAATAACCTTATACAAGATGAGGCTGCGCATAAACTTGATCTCTTTTTGATTGTAGGGATTCTCATTGTTTTCCTTTGTGAAATTTTCCACTGAAATAGGCAAAAGTATCACCTCTCCTGAACTCAACGTCTCTTTTGCTGAGACCTAAAAGCAAGTTTTATCAAGGCAAAGATTCTGAATAGAACTCCAAGTATGTAAGCCTCTAACCTGCTTAAGATACAATGAGCTATGATTTCAGTTCGCTGCTATTACCCTTTTAAGTTGCTGCCCTTCATATTGAGCTCCTGAAGAAACCAATTCCTTACGCACCTGAGCAAAATACATAAGTTCAGAAAGGAAGGTATGCATATTAGAGAAGATAAATAGAATAGCTAATTGATCGCTGTATTTTATTTTTAAAAAAAATGGCTAGGAATATTATTTTTAGCTCAATTTTGGCTACACCTCGGTGTCACTAGGCCTTCTAGATTGACCTTACGTCCTTAAGCGGCTAAACCAACTCACACTTTATCCAGACCTGACCTACTCATCCCTTGGTTTGGCCTTTTCCTTGAACTAGACTTGCCTATTTTAGAGGCATTATCCTATGTTTCCTTTCTTGGAGGCCCTGGATCAAGTGGCTCAACACTGATCCCAACCTGATTAAATTTTGACCCAACTTTATTTTGACTCAAACCTAGTTTATCCTAACTGCCTCAATCCTAAAGGTGAACCCAATGGGACCTAAATCAGTCCTTAGAGGTTGTCCTTGACTTAGACCATCTTTAGGTGATTTAATTTCAAGACCCAGCCTAGAACTTGCCAATTAACTAACGCAGATACAGACGGTCGGACGTTGACAATTAAAATTTTATTTTATATGACTAACAATTTACAATCGAAATGAACTAAAAGAGCCACTAAAGAATATAAATTAAAGTAATAGAATTAATTTTTTTATCTTAGCTCAGGTCGTTCACAACTTCTTTATATATTTCCACATCTATTGCTCGTCTTTTAATCAAATGATTAAAATTGTAATGTTAGTTTAAAACCAAAAGGAGCTAAAAAGGCTAATGAGCAAACCTAATTATAAACCAAAGTAATGTAACGAAAGTGTAGCAATATGTATGTCAATTAAACATTTAATAAATCAGTATAACAGCAATTGATAATTTATATTTATAAATATAATTGATCAAGATATTTCAAAATTTTTATTATGTCATACAATATATTTTTATATTTATATCATTTTATATACGACTGTCATAGAAGCACCGTCTAAAATTGTACTGGTTAAAGTACTTCAATATCAAAAATATTATTCATTTACATACACGGGTACTTTAGTATTCCCGTACACAGGTGCACATACAATCAGTTCATGCAGTTCATATCTTCATTTGTTCTTTTCATTCAATTCTATCTTTACATAAAGTATAACAATAGTATTTCTAATATATATATAAAAGAGTATATAATACATATTCATCACAATGATATGACTAACACTAAAAAAGTATATAAATCATAATCAAATGTTGCAATTATGTTAACAATCAATAAATTTCGTTTAGAAAAAATAAAATTACTACAACTTAAAAGTTAAGAGTACTCACTTTATGATAAAAAGTATAAATAGTAATCCACGTTTTTGACATTGTAATTGATTTTTCAAAACATGAATTCCTATGTGTGGACTCAAATAAAAGTATAATATGCATTTAATTATCTAACTTATGTCTTGTCATTAAACTTCTCATTTACATTTAATTATTTAATTTTAATATCTAATGCTTACATTTTCATATTTGATAATTATATTATTTATAACTAATATGACCACAACAACTTTCAATTAATAAAATAAATCTTTAATTTAAAACATCAATCCTCAATCTTACCTCCACATTTGCTATTGTCAATTCCTTCATATTCCAATGCAAAAATTCTTTTGTTATTTTTTCCTATCATAAATTAACATAATCCAGCATTATACCTAAATACAACTTCAATTTAATTAGTTTAAAAAAAATCCTAAATTAAATAAACCCAAACCTTTACTTACAAGCATCAGCTTGGTTCTTTTCCTCTCATGCACGCACAACTCCCACACTCCTCTCCTACACACACGGCTCTCACACTTCTTCTTTCTCCTTGTGCCTGCTTTCACTATTGAAAAAGCTTTCCACCTTCCAATGCCTCAACTCCATGACGTGGGTAATCAAACACAACTTCAATGATGCCCTAACTTGTACGACATCACTTCCAACATTCCTCATTTCCACTGCCTTAATACGCTTCGATTAGACGTTGGGTACATTTGTGTTTGTGGTTATAGTAGTCGGCACCACCTTCATCTCATTATCAATTGTGATCTCACCTGATTTCTTCTCATTCTTATTCACACACAGTGGTTCACCCGCTTACGAAGGCTTCACGACTTCCCTTGCCCTGGACACATGTAGTGTGTCGTTCCACCAGCACAATCCACTCGAATGATACCACCTCCACTACCTTCCCAAACGCGATCATTGTTCTTCTTCCTTCTTTAAGTTTCGTTCGTCACCTATAAGTGAGTAAGAATGAAACCACATCACTTCCTTCGACTTTCCTTCTCATTCTCTTGTTCTCTTCTCTTGTCTAGTTCACTTCCCTTCTTCAAATGGCACAGTTGCCTCCTTAAAACAAAACCGTCGAGGCATTTCATTCTTGTTTGAAATGACACTAATTAAATTCTATTATTATTATTATTATTATTATTATATATTTTTCAGTTATTACAATCTGCTCTTCATATAAAATTTGGTCAATGAAATTTATATACCATTGCTTTGGTTATAATTGAATAATTTATTACAAATTTCTTAAATTTCATATTAGAGTTTCGTAAGTTAACCTATTGGCTCTTTCATTAAGATTGTGTTAATCGATTTGAAAAACAATAATCTTAAGGGTTATAATTCTATCTCTATTTCTATTAATTTTTATTACATTATATTTTAAACTCTTATCTATAATTATATCTACACCATTTCTTGTGCGACTCTAACTTGAATACCAAAGTTTAAAACATAAGTTATCAATCTCGTGAGCCACTCCAACCCATTTAGTTTCTTCAATACATAAGTTATTAATCTTTTTATGAATCATAATATCAACTAATTCCATTAATTTACCTATGAAAGTACATATATTCCAAGATCTCATCGTAATATTATTTTTATGGACTAACATCTTTACCCACATTTGTTCGTAATGTTGTAACCCTTGTTTATTTGACACTGCACTCGGGCGCTGGTGTAGCGGTTTTTGCATATTTTTCACCGCATTCAGGTCATACAGCGCGTCGCTTCATGGAACGCCCTAACATTTACACAATGATCAAAATGACTCGTGTCATGATTTTTCGATGAATTTTACGCTTGTTGTTAACTACCAAACGCAACCCTTCACTTTTCACATTCAGGACTTGAGACCCGACAATAACACTATTAATTAACATAATCTTACATTATACCTAAATATAACTTCAATTTAATTTTAAAAAAATATAAAGTAAACAAACTTTAACCTTTACTTATAAGCATCAGCTCGGTTCTCTCTTGCATACACAGCTCCTACACTCCTCTCTTGCATGCACTCCAGCACTTCCTCCTCCCAGTGCCTACTTTTACAGCTGAAAAAGCTACTCCCACCTTCCAATGCCTCGGCTTCACAACGTTGATAATCAAATACAAGTTTGAGATACCTTAACTTGCACAACAACATCACCCCTCATATTTCCTGTCTCCACCGCCTTCATATGCTTTGATCGAACCCTAGTATGCTCGTAGTTGTGGCCAGAGTCAACATCAACCTCGTCTCACCATCAATCGTACTATCTCCTAGCTTCTCTACTTTCCTCTTCACTCATAGTGACTCTCCCGCTTACGACAACTTTGTGTCTTCCCTTTGCCTAAACGCATGTAGCGTGCCACTCCACTAGCAAAATCCACTTAGATGATGCCACCTCCATTTCCTTCCCAAACATGATCAATATTCTTATTTAAATTTTGCTCATCACTTATAGGTGAGTAAGACCAAAACCACATCACTCTCTTTGGCTTCCCATCTCACTCCATCGTTCTCTTCTCTTATTTGGTTCGTTTCCCTGCTTTGAATGGAACACTCGCCTCTGTAAAATGAAACCGTAGAGATATTTTATTCTCCCTCAAATTGACACAAATTAAATTTCTTTATTATTATTATTATTATTATTATTATTATTATTATTATTATTATTATTATTATTATTATTATTATTATTATTATTATTATTATTATTATTATTATTATTATTATTATTATTATTATTATTATTATTATTATATATTTTTCAATTATTACATCTAAAAGACCCCTTTCAAGCATCTAACAAGATGTTCGCATCACAAGGCCGAGAAATTTATCATTGCCTTTGGGCCTTTGAAGATAGTCAACAAGTTTAACTCAACCAATGACTCTCAAGTTGCCACCAACTTTATTTTTGGCAATTGAATCGATAACTCTTCTCATTTTTTATGCCGATAACTTTCTTCTCAATCATTTTGTTAACAACATTTTCTCTTGGACCATTAGGTCAAACTCCTTTCGCAGGTTTTGACTGTAAAACTAATTATTTGTCGTTAGTTGCCAGCATCTTGTTAGAGTTGAACTTCTAAACCTTTGATCATAATTCATTCTAGGACTTTAGTTGCCAAATTCTTTCTCGAAAATTGGTCAATTTCATCTCCCCTAGGCAAAGTTCACTATGTCGCCCACACTAACATTTCTTTAGTCTCTATTAATCAACAAATTCTTACAAGCCATTACAAGGACAATTAAAATGCTCCCAATATTTGCTTTTTAGCATCATTAGAGTCAAAGTAGGTTTCATTTTATTAATGTCAACCTTGTCACATGCGTCCTCATTTGTCCAAACATCCTTTTTTTTAAAAGTTGGGAGCATATCACAGGAATTGCAAAAAATGGTAAGAGATAACAATGACATGAAAAGCCACATTTTGGCGGTGATGCTTGATGGTACTATGGCCAAGGACACCACTTTCGTTAGCATTTTTATACTCTCATTTCAAAACCCCATATTTAGATTCTAAGTAGAGAGAAAAATATGAACCTTGGCATGGAGTTCCACTATAACCGTCATCCTAGTCCTCTATCACAACCGCCAAAGTAATTAACAACCTTCATTCTGAGAGATGCTACCTAGTTTACCACAATAAAGCTTCAAGGATCCCATTTATCTAAGCCTTTGTAAGAAGTAAAATGTATCAACTCCCCTTTCTTATTTTACCCTCTCAGCCTTCCATTAGATCTTACCTGGTCCACTTCTGAGTCAAATCCTTGTTGACCTCATTTTTAGTGAGGTCTAGTC